>NW_020955227.1:112718-206998 GCF_003031625.1 Empidonax traillii
GCCTCGGATAGAGAAGTATCATCTGTCTGGGAACATCCCTGCCTGCTGCTGCGCTATTGTAGAGTTAATTTTATGAATCCCATTTTTAATGGAATACCTGGGTTTGCATTGTCATTTTGCTCTTTGTCAAGTGTCTGGGTTTATTCCATTCCTTTTGTTTGTTTTTTTTTTTTTCTCTTTTCATTTCAGCAGATGGAGAATATTGCTCTCTTTAACGTGTTCTTTTATAATGTGAAGTGGATATCCTCAATTAATACACTAATCTGTTTTCTAATTAATTCCCTGCGGTTTTCCTCCCTTTTTTGCTGGTGCACTGAATCCTGAGTGCAGTTCTGTAAACTCAGTCATTTGATGATTTAAAGGAGAAGTAATAAATTTCACGAGAGAGGTGCAATGTTAAATTTCAGGAAGCAGACGGATTCTGTTACTGCTGTTTCAAACCTGCTTGCACCCAGGGTAGAAATGTGCACTGCTAATAATTCACTCTGCTAAAATCCAGGCAGATTCCTGTCAGCCTGTCCTGAAGCGAAGTGCAGTGTTAGGAATCTGACACGTACACTCTCCTACAAGCACTTGTTGTTGTATTTTTGTATGCAGATGTGATGGCAGGGTGAGCATCAAAACATCCACATGCCATGATGGGGATTTATGTAGCAATTTTTCTGGCTTGTTTTCAGCAGAGGCACCAGTGTGTCAGACAGGCTGTGCAGATGAAGGGAAGGGGCTCTCCTTGCTGCCTGGAAATTGTTTTGGCTGCTGCTTTGGGAAGCAGCTCGAGGTGATTTTGCTGTCCCTTCACTGGGATTATTTGACACTGAGACCAACACATCACAGCAGTCATTGGAAAATTTATGGTCACTCTTGTTGAACCTCATAATTTAATTCTGAAAAAAAAAACAACAAGCACCTTCCCCCTCACACCCCCCAATTTACCTCTGTTTAAATATCTTGATCAAAATATTTTACTTTATGAAGACTCTAGTGAAAAAATGCAGGGTACTTCCTTACCACTGTGTCCCAATAAATAGAATTTTTAAAGCTTCAATGTAATCCCAGTCAGCAGTAATTGTAACCCCAGTCAGCATCTTGCATCTTTTTAATTTTCTTACAGGCTGCAGTGTTCCTCCTTGCCATATTAAGGCTGGAAGCAATCTGGCCCTGGAACTGGGGAATGTCCTGGAATCTGCTGGAAGCTCAACAGCACAACATACCCACATCTCTCTCTTTCTCTCTTGCCTTGAAAGAAAGTAATAATTGAGGGAAAAGAACTTTAATCTCTAAAATTAAGGAGTCATCAATGGAGTAGTAAAAGCAGCTGAAATACATTTTGAAAATTCATTTTCAGTTATAAAGTCTTCAAGCCTTCGGGCAAATTGGAGCAATAGCACAGGTAGCCTGTTGTGGCAGAACCATTATCACCTGCTGGGTTCAACACAGAATGCTCAGAAACGTCTTTCCTGGTTTAGGATTTCTTTTACACAACTCGGGTCGTTATCTTTGCGTTTTGATAAGATTGTGTCACACTCGGCACTGTGACATCAGTCCAGTGTGGCTGAGAGAAGAAGTACATTGCAAAATGGTGGAGGCATCAGCTTTTACCAAATACTTCAGTTCAGTCCTGCAGTCCCTTATGGGTTTGGGGGCTCGTGGTGGCACATTAAATATGCAAAATCCAACAGTGACTCCTCTCTCCAAAATCTCTCCGTCCCAAATGGGGGTAACTCTGCGTGGTTTCTGGAGCACTCTGACCAGAGGAAGTTGTGTGCATCCTCCTGAACTGCAGACTCGGCACACGAAATAAATGTCACCTTTTTAATCCTCTGCAGTCCCAGACAACCTCGTCCTGGAGCTCCTGACGCAGCGCCTGAGCAGCCTCGAGTGCCTGACCGATGGCTGGGTGCTCTCCGGCTTCCCCAGGGACATCGAGCAGGCAGAGAAGCTGCACAAAGCCCAGATTAATCCAAACAGGTAAGAAATTGAGCAATCACGACATTGCACCTATGGAAAAATTGTTTGTGGAAAGATACAGATCTTTATTGACGTTAGATGTGCTATTGCATCTCATTTATTGGTGGCTTCCTCAGCCAGCCAAGGGGTCTTGCTGCTGGAGAGTAGGAGATAGAGCCCTGGCCTCAAAAATGCTCCAGGTGGCCAAACTGTGGGAGAGAGAAGAGGTTGGTTGTTCTGGTTATTTGTCTGAGTTGCCCCTAAAGACAAACCCCCAAGAAATGGATTAAAATTTGGATTATATCAGAGGAGTATTTTATTTGCAGCAGGAGGGAGGATCTATGCCTTCTTTCTTCAGCCCTGGAATAATACCATGGAAAGATATTGGTATTGCAAGGAGCTCATTATGAGACTTTTGGGGCTTGTGAAATAATTAAAAACAACATGAGAATGATCTTTTATTTGAGGCGTAATGAATTGTTCAGAAATGTAATATGAGAGGCATCAGCATCAGAAGAGAACTGTTATGAGTGCCAAGGAAATAAAATAGGGTGACTTTTCACAGCTGGTCCAAAGGTGGTGAGGATTTGAAGTGCTGGTGGACTCCTCAAAGCTGAGAGGCTTCTCCACTCCCTTCCCAGGGTTCAGTCCATACCACTGGCTGGCACAGTGGCCATTCCAAAGGCACACATGGAAATTTGCAGTCTTTATGCTTCCAGGAAGCTGTTCTTATCCTAAAAGTAGAAAAGGTGTTTAGGTGGGCAGAGTTACTCTTCCTGTGTCTCCTGCGTGGCTGCCCTGAATTCCCTCCCCACTCCCTGTACAGGGGAGAGGAAAAGATGGAAAAGGGTGAGATTGTGGTGGAGAGAGAAAAGAGGGGAGTGCAAAGGGAGGGAGCTGACAGTCATCCACCAAGGTTTGAAAAAAAAAAAAGTGCGTGAAAACAATGGTAGCTTTATTTCAAAAATGGAGAAATAATCTTAAAACTTACACTAGACTCAGTTAAATATCATTTCCATGGATTATTCCTTAGAAGGAAGGCCCTGAATCCCTAAACACGTGTCTGAGTCCCTGAGATCAGCGTGAATCCTCCAGTGTGCCCCACGTGCTCCTTTACAGGACTGAGACCTCGACAAGTGAGGAAGAACAGCTCATTATAAAATTGGGGGGGGGGGGGTGTGCAAATTCAGCACTGATCCATTTGTTGAGCTCCCTTTTGCTTTAAAGAGCTCTGCACCTTCAGAGCTGAGTGAAGGATTTGGCCCCCGCCGCTTCACGCGGGGGTTGAAGGAAGGGACAAAAATAGACATTGCGCTCCCTGATTGATTTGGGAGCTGATGTTTTCCAGGAAGCTGAAGTGGAAGGGATATAAGGGAGAGGGGGTGATTATAAACAAAAGGACATATTGCAGCCTAGGACAGCAGGGCAGTAATTCAGCTGCAGTTGTGATGCTAGTTATAAAACACTATCTGCAGAGGTGGTGTTTCTGACATCAGGAGAAAAACCTGATAGAATTATAGCCTTGAAATCAATCTGGGAATAGGATGTAGAAATCTATAAATCAGACACAGAGCAATCTACAAAGTCTCATTTTTAGGAGGGCTCTGTTGATGAAATTAGATTAAAATAAATTTACATATATATCAAGTTTATTATTAAAATCTAGTCACATCAGTAAACAAAATTATTTGTGAAAGAGAATGTTACTCTGGTTTTTGAACTCAGAGTAGACCTCTTTGGCTGATCAGAACACAGAGTTATTGTCTGCTTGTCAAGTCACAAATCTATTCCTTAGAGCTAATAAATGGTTAGTGTTCAAATACTATGTTTTATCTGACTCCCACCTCATAAAGCTACTATACATAATACTAAATTATACAGCATTGAGCAGGATCAGTCTCCTGACTCCTCCATCTCGTGGAAAGAAAAACAAACCTAGTAATTGATGGTAGAAAAGAAGGAAAATAAAGTTATTTGAAAACAAACAAAATGGGCTATAAAGTTTGTTAAAATGTAATAATAAAAAAAAAAACCTCGTACAGCATCAGCTACTGCATCCAAAGAACTGCCCTGGAACAAACAGGGAAATAATTCAATTTCCACTGGAAAGATGAGGTACAGGGTTTTCTTTAAATTAGAATTTGCAGTGGAGAGAGGGTTTGCTGAGTGCAGGAGAACTCAAAGAGCTCCCAAAGAGCTGCTCTCCCTGTGTTCCTCCCTTCCAAGCAGCTCCTGCCTAAGTGGGCAGGATCCCAATCCTATTGAAGTGTGGCAGCCTTTAGGGCAAACGAGGAGCTGAATCCATCAGTGGCCTCTCAGCTCTGGAGTAAAAGACACCGTTAACCACTCGGTGCCTACAGAGAGGAGGAATCCACACACAGGTTGGCGTCTGAAGCTCTGAACTGATGCAAAGGACTGACTTGGGTTCCTCCCCCAGATCGCTGTAAAATAGGTATTTCAGATTGTTTTTATGGTTAATGCTTGGGCAGCAATAAGAAATGTATCATATAGCCATGGGCAGTTCTAATACACCAAAAATTCTATTTAATATTCACCAAAATATTTCTTATCCCTCCTGCTCTCTCCCAAACTTACAAACAAGATTCAGCAGCAACAGTGTCATCTGTTGTGAATCTCTGATCATCACCATCATCACTAGCAGGGGAGGGATGAACTGGAGGGTTGACCTAACAGTAATCCATATAATGGATTTCAAATAGCCATTTTTTCAATATTCAAGTTGTTTCTTCCCCAGCAGTGAAAACGAACAATAACAGCTTCTCCAGTGTGAGTTTTCCAGCTGTGTCATATTTAGTTTTCAGAATGATGTGGCTGTATCCTCAATTATGTCATCTTTTTACATAATATATTTAAAGCTTCTTTTTTATCACTCTGCTAAGAACCTGTACTCAAACAGTTTAGGATAATGAAGTTCCTGATTTCTAAGGAAGAATCTCTGAATATGTTGAAAAGGGAAAAATCAGAATGGAAAAAAAAAGAGGTTTTTTTTTTTCTTTTTCACTAGTTGCTCTTTACATGGGGCTTTCATATTTCTGCAGCTGATCCCAATGTGGATTAGGGATAATAAACAGCCTATTAATGGAGGCCTGAACTAGGAAATGGAGTTTGAATCAGCAGCAAAATTCAATGGCTGGTGAAGGTTAATAACTCCATTACTATCAGCTCTATTTTTGAGCCGTTTGAAGAGCTGGGTGTTAGCCTTATCTTACTCCTCATTAATTGAGCTAATAGAACCCCAGTGACCCCACCATGCTGCCATTATCTGGGAGTTTACCAGACATGGACTGGAATACTTATCACTGAATATGTATTCCTCAGATTCATTTTTATATCAGAAATATTTTGGTTAAAGGTTGGCTCTGCTCAGGTTTCTTTTTGCCTTTTCATTTCTTTGCTGCCTTTTGTAACAGCTACATATTTGGAAATTACATGTAAATGACTTAATTAAATTCCTATCAAGGAACAAGCTAAATCCCAAAATAGTTGCATCAAGGAAACATAATAGTGATTGAATTATCCTGACATGGAAAAATCTTACAGAGCATTTTTAAAACTTTGGCCTAATTTAAATGATGGATATTGTGTATTTATATTAGATGTGGTTTTAATTGATGGCATACAGAAATCTGATGAGTAGCAAAGAAGAAATGTTATAATTATAACTTATTTTCTCCTCATTTTCAGGATAAAAAAATGATGTGGTAATCAAGGTACTAAATCAGTACAATAAAATTGGTCTTCACCAGGGAGAGAGAGAAACAATGGGAAAAGTGACTTATGTAGGATTTGGCTTAATATTTAAAAATAACAGGCAGAACAATTCTTTGTTTTCATCACTCCCGTTTTTTCCTCATCTCCCTCTTTCCAGACCGTTCTGTGGTTGCTGCTTTGGTGATTGTTTTCTTCACTAGTCCTGATGAGTTTCCTGTTCTCATCCCGTTGCACGTCAGTGCTGCCCCCTCAGCTGGGCTCTTCCTCCTCCAGCACCTGCTCAAATCAAACAGGCTTGGGGTGAAAGTGGGAGCTGAAGGAGCAGGATCAGCTGAAGGAGCAGGATCAGCCACAGGAGCAGGGGAGTTAAAGGAACAAGATCTCCCTGGGGCCAGTGGGGTGCTTAGGAAACAGAAGCTTGTTTTGGGAAGTGTGTTTTAGGGGATGAATTTTTGTCTTCTCCATCCCAGTGGAGTACTTGCCCTCCTGCCTTTGGTGACTACACCCTCAGCTGTGCTCTGAGTGAGCTGGGCACAGGAAGGTGTGCAGGGCTCTGGCATGAGGCTCTGTCCAACACACCCACATCTGCTGCAAAAAGCCCCACACACAGAGTTTTGCCCCCAGAAAATCAGTGGAAGCAGCTCCGAGGTTTAGCCATCAGAGGGGAATCCTCATTCTCTGCTCTCCTCCTCCTCTCTGTGCTCTCTCTTCCCCCAGAACACAACACTAACCTGAATCGAAGCTAATGCTCTTAAATAATCCAATAGATAGAAAATTGGCTGATTACAATAAAAAGATTATGTCACTTCTGCTGCACATTCTGCCTGACCTATATTGGTACCATAAGAGCCTTTCTCTCCTGGGGAAGGGCATTAATATGCATCTTGAGCCAGCAATAGCAAAACATCAAATGCAGCTTAAAAATCCTTCTCGGGGCTTTCTGGAGGATGCTGCATTTGCTGTCACAAGCTGATTCTGCTCCAACAAGAATAGGAGGTATATTTGGCTTCAGTTGTGGGAGGCAGGGATTATTTTTAGAAGTTACCTCATCTCATACAAGCTCCTTTTGATGGCTGGAGTTTGTTTGTTGAAATCCTGGATGCAGCAATTAAGGAGATCTCTGATCTCAGCAAGCTTCCGAAGCCTCCAGGAAGAGAAAGAAGAAAAGCTTCTACTTCTAAGTAAATATTTTTGGTTTTATTGTTATTTTTAAGGATCCAAAACCACATGCACAACCCTTTCATTCTTTTTTTCCTGCTTAAAGAGAGGAGGGTGGTTTGGGGGGATTTTTTTGCAGTAACTATCTCTACCAAATAACAAACGTTAGGAAACCTGAAGGCTTTCTGTCCTGATTGCCCTTATGTTGGAACCATTTTTCTTGGAAGTTACCATCAGTGCTAAACTGAATAGAGAAAGCTCTGTAAAAGCAGTGGAGTCTGGGCTGCTTTTCATGTTTTTGGCAATGGTGACAAGTTTTAGACAAGAGTAACCAAACCAGCAACGTCTCTGCTTTTTCCACATGGGAACACAGTCGAACTGGGAAAGTACTGGGCTTGCTGTCAATGCTTTCAGTGCTTCCTCCCAAAGGGCTGGGAAGTCTCCATGCTCTCCAGGCACAGCTCCCAGCTCCTCCTTTGGCTGCCAGATTGCCTGTGTAGTGGCAGCAGTTTCATCAAGGTGACTTTGAGTAGGTGACGTTGGGTTGTATTTGAATCTTGAAGAGTCCCAAAATTTTGATGTCAAATTCAGCATCACAGGAAGCTTTCTGTTGGAACATTTGCCTCTGCAGTTTGGAAGGTGCTACCTAAGCCAGGCAACACTGCAAAAAGAGGCAAGATCCAAGAAGTTTGGTCAGCTCCTCAGAAGTCCTGTGCCCTTCCTGCTCCCAGTCACCTCTGGCTTGTGTCCCTACAGACAAAAACTGTTTACTGGGGGGTATTATTTGAGATTGTCTCTAGTTCCCAGAAGAAACTGAGGATTTTTACTGAGCCTTGTAGCCATGTTCTCATGTTTGCTTTTAAACCCTTCCTGCATTGCTCAGGAAGCTGAGCTGAGGAGAACGCTGGAAACTCTCACTTTTCCATCTCGTCAGGGGAAAACTGTTCTGAGAGGAGATCTGAGGACTGCCTGAGAGAAGAACCAGGCTTTTAAAATCTTAGTTCACAACGACAACTTCATGGTACTAATCTCTACAAATCAACCAGGGCTGTTCAGGACATTCACCTAAGACAGGACTTCTGTTTAAGGAACGAAATGAAACAATCACGGAAATGAAAGTGTTATTTAAATATTAACCAGGTCATCTAACCGTGGTTTTCCCCTCCACCCTCGCTTTGCTGAAGTTTTTATTCACACATTTTGGGCACCAAAGAGCACCCCCCAGAGCTCACTGAACCCTCTAGTCCTGGGTTCCCTGGGGTCTCCCAGTTTGCTCTCCGTGACTGACTGTGGGTGGGACCCAGCGATGCTGCGGGTGCTGTGTGAGTGCTGCAGCTCTGGCCCTCAGGGATCTCCTCAGGGATCATCCTGCAGCTCCTCTGTTTGCTACAGAGCCACTTCAACGTAATTTTGCTAAGATGGGCCTGTAAGAAAAAGCTGTGGCTGCACAGTCATGCACCATCAGTGCATTTCGTGGAATTGTAACACTGATTGGTCTCTCAGGGTAAAATATGATGTGCTTTTTCAATTCTGATTATTTCTTCATGGTCTAAAGCAGTCATTTTCAGCATTGCACCTTAATTAACTCAGTAGTTCACGCACAAATAGGAGCCATGTACATGCAAGTCTGATTTTGTAGCATTTAGGAGCTTTTTGTAAGGAAGGTGCTTGGTTTCTGGAACCAGAAAAACTTCTGAAAAATAAGAAGTGAGGGAGAAAAACTTCAAATATAAAGATGCTGCAGCATTTTGATTTAATTTACCAATGCATTTACTTTGCATTGGGTAAGAGAACACATATAAATAAAACTGATGAGAGTTTTACATGTGTGGAAAATGAGGATGAAGACATTTAGTGTGTGAGAAAGCACGAGGGGAAGGGAGGGCTGGCCAGTGTTGTCCAGCATCTCACATCATGTCAGTCTCTTACCATTTACTTCAGCAGTGTGGTAGCAAGATTTGACTGAATATTCTCCTGACTAAATGTAGGAAGGCCACCCTCACATCTGTAGAGGTTAAAACTCAGTTTATGAACTCCATAATTACCAGAATTCAGGATTTCTGGAGTAAAAACCTCCTGCAGGATTGTGCCAGCTGTGCTCTGATTTAGTGGCTTCTCTTTGGACCTGAGACTAATCCCAGAGTAGGGCTTTGCTCAGAGCTGGTGTGGCTGGCAACACTGGCCCACCCTGAAAACCATCAGCAGAACAGGCTTTTGCTTGGATTCTCCAGGCTGAAGATCTGGGAAGACAAGTGCATCAGTCTGTAGCAAATACAATACAGCTTGGGTGATTAAAACTGACAAGTAATATTGCATATTGAATGGAGACTAGTTTGTCATTACCATGAGGATTAGAAAGTGTAATCTTCATTAAAACATCGGTGGATTTACTGCTGTTTGCCTTGGAACAAGATATTTGCTCAGAATTTTTGAGTAAGTAAATTTAGGAAGTGCAGGGCGATTTAAGAGAGCAGAACTGAATCCTGTCATAGCTTATCCTGCAGGAAAGATGTGGGAATGATCCCTTCTGTCTGACAGATGCACTGGATCTTATTCTATTGCCTTGGATCACCTGCAGTCACATAAATGTATTAATCACTATCACTTCAGTTGGCTTCCTTTGGCTCTGGTGTAAGTGGTGACCCAGGGTTTTTATGCTGTGCAAGGATCATATTTTTCTGCTCCTAAATTCGTTATGTTTGCAAAATTCCCTGTTATGGAATGCTGTCCTTGTAAGGCTTTAAATACATTTTGTGAAAGGCTTTTATCTGTCCCACAGAGGCTTTTAAATTTATCCTTTTCTAACACATGCTGTATTTCTGAGCTCAGTAAGACACTGCCGTGCTTTGCACGTGGTGAAAAATAATTCTTAAAAGAATTGTGGTCTAGTATTTGTTCTGATATAAATGCTGATTAATATCCCACTGATACCCACTGGGTGAACAAGCCACAGGACAGTCTATCCTTATAGAACTGACCAAAGCTCAGTAGATTAAAAGGATGATTGTTTCATTTGACCTTCTAGTAAATGCTGCTACTTTTGTGAGTATAATTTAAACTGATTTTCAGGTCTGGTGTATAGGAAGAGTTCCTCCTCATGTACTTGCAGTGAAATCGAGGGATTCATATTGGCCATTAACATACCCCAAAGTTAAAGTAAATAGAAATAAAATAAAGAAATAATGTATTTTCTCAACCCCCTGAGCCCTGTGGGCTCTTCAGTTTAACATACATTTTCCCTAACAGGGTTTGCAGTAAAACCCTAAGCTGTCCAAGCCGAGTGGTGGTGGCCATGGGGAACTTACCATGTTTTTGTAAAGTTTACTTTCTCCTTTTAAAAGTGCAGTTTCCTCACAGAACTCCAACTGTGCATTTCTGATCTCCGTGGATGAGGCTGCACGGGATGAACTGGCATAGGAACAAACCCCAAGGTTTCATTCCACCAGCCAGAATATAATCTCAGCTTGGAAACTTGCTGCCATATTTTCTTTTCTTTGTGTCAAAAATGCTACTGCCAGTCCCTTCTGCTGAATCCAGGTTTTTGTTAGCTTTCCAGGAATAAATTGCTGAAATGCATTTTGCTTTCTGATTACGAAAGAATTCCGTGTATTCCAGTTCTGTAATTAGAATCATCTCGAATCCTTAAAGACCCTTCAAATCCTTAAAAAGGTTGGAAAAGACCATCAAGTCCAACCATCATGGCACCACCAAACCATGTCCTCAAGTGCCATATCCACACGTTTTTTTGAACACTTCCAGGGGTGGTGGCTCCACCACTCCCCCGGCAGCCTGTTCCAATGTCTGACCACGTTTCCATGAAGAAAATTTTCCTAGCATCCAATCTAAACCTCCTCTAGTTCTTACAGCAAGTAACTGTTGGAAAAAAAAAAAAAAGATGCCATGAAACACAGCAACCCCAGTGATGGCAGGAGGGAGGGTTGGACACGATGACCAGGGAGATGGAGGATCAGATTCGGTTCTTAAAGTCTCCTGGCTGCATATTTGCATTTCAAGCCTGGGCAGGTTGATCAGTACAGCTTCCAAATTGTCCTGGCTGCCAAAGCTTGGGAGTATCTCCCTAGGATTTATTAAGCATCCTGTCATTTCAGGATGTTTTCCTGTTCTAAGAGTGGGAGAGTTGCAGAGTCAACTGAATGTTTGGGTTTAGTTCCTACCTTGGAGAGAATTTCTCCAGATGTTCCTTACTTTCTCCTCATGATGTCTTCTTCCTCCCCACCCCTACCTGACCCTGCTAGAGCTCTCAACTGTTGTTTTACCTTGTTGATGGTTTGTCTATATTTGCTTTAACCAGATGCCCCTCTTTGCATGCAGCACTGGGACTCATCCCCTCTCTCCTATCAACAATAATTAGCCTTGTAAGACTAATGGAAGAAATCGTGTCTAATTACCCTGTTGAAGGCCCAATTATGTTATTAACATTTGTGGGCTATAAGCTAATGATGAGGAGAGCCTCTCATTTGCATAGCATTAAGTTAATTGAGCTGGAAGCTATGGGGTGGAGAGCAGTGCTGATAGCAGGATCCTGTTACAGAATGGATAATGATGACCAGAGCAGGACGATTCACCTGACAGGTTTATTAATTAACAGCTATCTGATTACCTCAAAGAAATGGCAAGTGGCAGTGCTTCTGAAAGAAGCTGCAGTATTTTTTTTAATGGAAGATGTGATATCACTGTGGATATTCCGGGGTGATTTACGGGAATGGCACTGTGAGCTCGTTCCTGGAAGCCGACACAAAAACCCTGCTCTGGGTGCCTCCCTGCCCTTCAAAAACCTGCTGCAGGGGTTTAGCATTTCTGAATATGCCTAATTCTAACAAAGTCTGTGCCAGTGAGTTGGGGTGGTTGCATGAACCATAAATCTTTAATTGTTATGTAAGCTGGAAGTTTTGCCCTCGTGAGAAGCAGAGGATTTGATTGTGTAAAAGGTGCTTTTCATTATGGCAGGATTCTGTGTTGTGTTAGGGAGAGAATGACTACAAACATTCAGCTTTCCACGTTTTCCTGATATGTGCAAACTGCAAGTGGAGGTGAGTGCCCTTACCTTCAGTTTATTCCTGGGTACAAACAGTTATGCAAAGTGGTTAAGCCTTTTAAGGAACAGGAATCTTTATTTAAAACAGTTCTAAGAAGAAAAATCCATCTTTTTCTTTTTTTGTTAGATGTCATATTCTGTCTGATTAATTCCAAACACATTGTAATTCATAACAGATTTAGACAGAGTCTTGTTTGAACTAGAGTATCTTTTAGAGGAAAAAATCTCTCTATTTAAAAGTTGCCTGTTCAATCAATCCAAGCCTGAATAACTTACTATACAGTTACTCATCATTAGAGCCCCACACTCAGTTCTGAATGTATCTGAATGTCAAATTTAGTTTCCATGCAGCAGATCTTTTATATTTTTTTCCTCTACACTGAAGAGCCCAGTATTAATCTCAAGAACTCCAGACCTTACCTAGGGATTAAGATCCCCAGTTCATCCTTGGACAACCTTTGCCCAGGGAAAAAAAAAAAAAAGGAAACATTACAGATTTTAACCTTTCAGATAATGACTTTTTGTCTGTTTAGGAGGCCTGGTGATTAGTGTTTCATTAGTAACAGACTTGTGAAGAGTGGAGACCTAGAGATAAAATATATCTACCATTAGTTCCATAGAATATCCTGAGCTGGAAGGGCCCCACAGGGATCATGGAGTCCAATTCCTGGCCCTGCACAGACACCCCAACAATCCCACCCTGTCCCTCAGAGCGTTGTTCAAACCCTCCTGGAGCTCTGGCAGCCTTGGTGCTGTGCCCACTGCCCTGGGCAGCCTGTTCAGTGCCAACCACCCTCTGGGGGAAGAACCTTTCCCTGAGATCCAACCTGAGCCTGCCCTGGCACAGCTCCAGCCATTCCCTGGGCACTCCAGGAGCATCCTCCCATCTCCTTCCAGCTTGTGATGGTTCAGAGCTTGGTGTCCACAGCTGTGTGGAAATCACTGAAAAACGTTGTTCAGGAAAACCAGCACAATGAATAAAAAGCCTTTAATGGAATTTAAACCCACCCTCCCTCCCTCCTCGTCCTCATTAGCTTTCTGTAATCACCAGCCCACACAATCAGCGTGGATAGAAATATCTTTACCATATAAATTAGATTTTCTCCAAGGTGTTCTGCAGTTCACCACAGTGCCTGGCTGTGTAAAATAGACAAACAGAGCAACGAGATCTGAGAGAGCAGGAATTATGTATTTAATTCAGTGTTCTGTATGGAGTGCTCATAAAAGCTCGATCGTGATAGAGGGGCCAATAAACATTTGGGAGCATAAATATTTCTGTAGGAAATGGCTTTGTGAAACACTTAGTTGTGGAGTAATAAGAACAACAGAGAAAAGCAGAATACCAGAAATCTCCAGGTGCTGATCTGATGGGTTGTGTATGTTGCAATGATAATAATGTTGAGGGAGAGTTTTTATGGAACCAATAGCACCAAATACTTGATGAGTATTTGGCTGAGTCCTGCACTTTTAACTAATGAATTTGCTTTCTTGTGCTTGCCCCGCTTGCTGCCTCTGCTGCCCCAAAATTCAGCTTTAAACCTGGAAAGCCCTTGGTGGGGCTGAGCTGCTCCTCTTCTGGCACACAGGGGTGTGAATCCTCTGAATCTGTGTGAGCTGTTTTGAGCAAAACCTTGGAATCTTGGGCCATGATCAGATATTCCAAATCTGCAGGAGGCCAGGGAGTGCTTGTGGCCAGGATGAACTGCAAGGAAAAAAAAAATGTACCTGTGTGAGGATTTCAAGGGAAATCCTTGAAATGCTCTCTCTTTGTCTTTGGTTTGCCTGGAACATCCATTACTTGTGTATTTAGGCATCAGTCCAGCCAGACAACACACAAGGAAATATATTTTAGGAAAGCACACATCACAAAGTGTTTTAAATGGCCAAATTGCGGTACAAACCATTCTGGCAACACAGCTGGTGCTCTGTCAGTCTGGAGGGTAGAAAATTTGAAGAGAACCCGTAAGAAAAATAAAAACAACATGGGAATAGCTAATCAGGTTGGCAGGGATGTTTTGGCTGCAAGGATTTTGAGGGCTGCAGAGAAAAATAGAATAAGATTAGAAAATGTTTGTCCATCCTGTGTGACAGATGTGGGAGAAGATGGAATCGTTTGTTACTTCTCTTTTTTCCCCTCTGCAAACAGCAGCAGCAATGAGCTGGCAGGCACAGTGAAATGCAGTTAGCAAAAGTAATGGGAGTTGAAAGTTTGACCTTTTGTGATGGAAATTTGATATGAAAAAAGGGTCTTTTGATAATTTCTCTACCCAATCAGATGTGGGAGATGTCTTGATCCTGTTTCCTCATTTGCATGCTGACTGATCTCATTTGAAAACCCAATCATTCAGAAATATTGGGACGTCAACAGAAATGTTACAAACAAGGAGTTGTTTTATCTGAAAGGTCTGCAGGATGTCATCTCTTGTTTTTCCACTCCAGTGGCCTGATCTCTTCTTCACGATTCCCTGTTTTTATTGGCAGGATAAGTTGAACAGATTGAAATGCAAATAGCCCTTTCCACATCGAACCAAAATATAGGAGTTTTTCCTGTGTGATTGATTATATCCAGGGCACTTCAAAAGAAACAAAGAAAAGACTTTCAGCAGTGCCTCTGATTCCTTGACTTTGGGAAGTTCTGACGTTTCCTCTTAGCAATCAGTGGCACAGAGTGATTCCTGAGCCTGGGCTCACCTCTGCTGCTCCCCCATGCATGACCCACACTGCTGCCTCTCCCTGCTCCTGGGATGTGCCTGAGCTCGCTTTGGCTGCACAAACACACTTTTTTAGTTACTAACAAACACTCTTTTGTCGCTGTCTTGGGTGCTGAATGTCATAAACTCGTTCCAAAATGGATTTTGCCAAATTGCAGAGGTGTTTAATCCAACATTGGTAGAATTCAAAGCCTCCCAAGATCACATGTTGGCTTTCAACCGTGTGTGGAACTGTCCAGATGATTATCTGCCTCATCAGATTTCAGAGCCGAGGCACTGCCCACTTAGGAGAGTTTAGGATCAGCTTTATCTCCCAGACAATTTAACCTTTCTATTTTCTAGAACAGGCAATCCAATTTCCATTTTACTCAACTTCCCAGTGGGTTAATGACAAGTTTTCCCGCTGTGTGACTGGTGTTACTGCCCCTAATTTTGGAGCCTACCTATTAAATTAATTTCTTAAGCCAAAGTTTTCCATTATTTAACCCAGAAGCTTGGCACAAATTATCAATATATGGGAAATATATTTCTCTATATGGGAAATAGGTTTCTCTATATGAGAAATCTTTTTTCTTTAGTAGCCCAAGGTTTGTTTTTTTTTCCCACCTGTTTCTCCACCTGGACAACCTCCCCCTGAGCCTGCTTATCTGAGTACTGTCATGGGAAATGGGATGTTCAGATCCTTCTTTCTGGGGCTGCTTAGGCTTGCTCTGCTTTTTAGAAAAAAGTAAATGTTCACTGACTGTAGATCTCTTGCCTCTCTGGTAAACACCTGCCCTGGCCTGCAGAGACATTCTGCTTTTCTGGTGGAGGGCACTGCACAGGGATTGCTTTCCAAAGCCAAATCCTGGAGGGATAGGGAGAAAAGGGATGAAGCAGATTATAAGCTTTACATAATAGTGTATCTTGAAAGTCATTCAGTTGGTGTTTGTTCAACACTTTGCAATGCAAAGCTCTGAATTAGATGGGGGGGGGGTGTCAGGATTTACCACGGTGTCCCTCAGGTGGGTGACAATACACCTTGTTAGGGACCCTTGGAGGTCTGCAGTGGTCATTGGAAAGAGAATATTCACCCAGCTTGTTGTTTATTCAACAGATTTCAGGGCCTAACCACAAATTAGTGCGTGTGGGGGATGTTTATCTGATGGCACCTGATTTCTTCAGCAATACTTGTACTTCTGCAGGTAGGCTGGGGGTTTCACTGCTGGAAAAACGTGCCTGCTTCGGCTGAGGACAGGAGTAACTTGACTGATAGGCCTCTTCAAATCCAGAGAATCCTTTTCATCAAATCCTGTGGCCTGTCAGCTGTGGGGGAGTGCCTTGGGAAACTGCAGGAATGGCAAATTCCCCCATTCCTTGTGTAATAAACTGAAGTTGTTGGGATGAGCAGCTGGCACGACTCAGCAGCTCTCTGAGTTAGACACGGAGCGTTCTCCCAGATGGGAAATCAGCTCCCTTCATCTCTCACGTATTTTAGAATATCAAACCATGTAAGTTGAAACACCGTGTATTATTCTTGATAGCCACAGCAATCTAGCTCTTCCTTGCTGGATTTTTTAGAATATACTCCCCTCACCACCTTCTCCTTTCCCTTCTCAGTGTTAAAACGAAAAAGCAGCCCGTTGGACCAATATTTTCTCCCTGCTGAAGTCAGCATAGAACAGCAGTGTCCAGAAAGTTGTAAAACAAAAGACTATCATATGTTGCACCTTTTAATCATGTAATTGCTGAGTGACATTTAACTCTGAGGCTTTAAGTTACTCCTTTGTCAGCCAGCCTTCTCCTTCTGCCCCGCTCGTCCCTCCCTCCTCCCAGAGCAACCTGCTTTTGCAGGGGAGTGCTTTAACTACACTGAAGTTTGGCTGGGCTTCTACATATTACAGCAGCAACACGAAAGCAAACAATTGAAGTATTTGAGAACAATGAAATATGTATGGCTATCTGTGACAGCCCTATAAAGCAGAGCAATTAGCCACGTAATCCGAGAAAGCCAAAGCCACCGGCAGCCCACGGTTCCCTATTAGTTAAATGCTTTTTGTACGTCCTCATCCCATCAAATCAACTAACACTTCCTTTAATTGGTTCATGAATTATACAGCCCGGCTGCATTATAATTTAATCACCAGTAAACATTCCTGGGGCCTGCTGTAAAGTGTATAGCGCTCATTAATTCCTTAATTTCAGCAGATGGAAGGGGAGATCGGATGAACGGTGGCAGTACAGAGCGCCTTGGGCAATGGAAGAAGGAAAAAAAGGTGGGGGGCCGTTTAGATTTTTTTTTTAAGGGCTGTCAGAAACTCAATCTGTGAGCTGTCAGCAGCCTGGACCCGCTTTCCCCCCCCCTCCTCCCCCTGCCTTCACCCCACCTACCGCTGCAAGTGACTGACGGATTCATATGGAGCCTTGTCAAGCCGTCTTTAAACATCAAGCCAGCGGGTAAACCAAGCCCAATGTAAATTAATTCTTGTCTTACGGGCCCCCCTTTCTCTGTCCCCATGAATATTTCATGGCGGGCAGCATAAATATTAATTCTAATAGCTCTGCACAGTGGTTATTATTTCTGTTTTATGACAAATATTCATAAAATATTCAGGACCCTTTTTTAGAACATTTACACACTTGATTGTGAAATTTTCCAGCTTCCTGGGGACACAGTAAACATATTGGGGTTCTCTTGATGGACTTTTTTCTCTCTTAATTAATACTACGCCACATTAATATTTAATCAGATTTAGTTTTCCTTTCCCCAGAAGTGAACCCTATTACATTTGAGGATTTATTTGACAGTATTTAAACAGGGAATTTTTATTCCCTATTATGAAATTGGTTTCCTTTGACACATATATAAAATGACACATTATAACCCATCCCTTTATTCCCTCCCCTTGCCCCCAAATCATACTTTTTTTTTGGTGTCAGTTCTTTTATTTATTTTTACATCCCAAATATCTTACTAACAGCAAAAGTTAGTGTTTTTAAATGGTGGGGGTGGGGGTTAAGTATCATTTACTATAAATTTGATTCTCTTTATTTAATAAGGAAGAAAAGTATAGGTTTCCTTGTTAGGAGCAGGAGGTGCCAAAGCGAAGCTGCAGCCGGGTAGCAAAGCCATCATTTCTGAGATGAGTTTGCTGGCTCTTAACCCTGGAGCTCTTGCTCCACTCAGGTTTGCTTTGCAGCATCTAATTATTGCAGGGGAGGGTTGCAGGGATCTGAGGAAACACGGCTGCACTCGGGGAAGGGGGTTCAGGTTCCTGACCTGGGGCCTCTGGGGCTGCAGAGGCTGTCGATTATCTGAGGTGGGGTTGGATTAACCCTGCCCAGGGTGGGAATGGTGCCATCCCCAACACTCCAGAGCGGTGCTGGCTGCCATCTTATTCTGTGATTCAAAAAAGCACCGCTGGAATGAACTCCAGGGAGAATGCAAAGATGCTGGAATAACAGCTGAGAGTAAGGAGGAGGCAAAGAATAAAAATGAGGGGAGAAATGTAAAGCAGTTTTGAATGGAAGTACTAGTGCATCCCAGCCACTTATTACAGATGGGAAGAGTTAATATTGCCTTCTCCAAAAAAAAAGCTTAAAAAATGCATTGAAGCCACTCCTACAAAAACATCTGCTCTGTCTCTGGGTGCCTTTCCCTGTGCTCCTGTGACATTCCCACAGCCCTGAGTTCTGCAGGCCACTGCAAGGGCTCTGCCTGCCCCAAGACCTGGGGTTCCTGCTGGGCTGAATCCCTGTGATGCCCATGGAGCTGCTTTGCTTTATCCCAGCTGGAATCCAGCCCGTTGTTCTGTCAGACAGGCAGCCAGTGCCTGTTCCCACCGTGTGGGCTGGGGTGGAATGTTGCTGGTGGGGTTGGACACGGGAGGGACCCCTCACCTGGGCTGCCTGGGCTGGTGGAGCTCAGCACATGGAACTGGTGGGTGGAAAACATCCAGTGGAGTCATTGCTCTGCACTGCTGGGGAAGGGAAGGGAAGGGAAGGGAAGGGAAGGAACATCTACAGCTACTGAGGATGCTGTTCATCTCTCTCCCCTGGCCAGGAGCCACATCCTGGGAATAGTGCCCCACTTAGCTGCCTTTTGGAGTTATTGGGCAGAAATGCATCCATTTGAAAAGATCCAGTGCCTAGAAATAGCTTGTCGTCCCATGAATCATTATAGGAGCTCGATGAGCAAAACACTTGTGCTGATTAACCTGTGTTTTAGTGCTTAGGCAATGTGTTTTCCCTCCTGGCTGAAACCTAGAGGGTGAAATTACTTCCCAAAATAGACTCCAGCATCTTTCATTAGAAGATATTCCAGCATTTGAAAGAAATCAGTGAATAAAACCTCCCAACAGCTCCTTCCATAAATAAGAGATAAGGATCATTTTATCCATTGCAGAGACAGGCAGAAGGAGTATTTGGGAGAGGGAGGAAACTGAGATTCATGTCCAGTCAGTGGTGCAGCCTCAGAAGAGCCTTTGTAATCTGGTTACCCGTAGGCAAAACAGCTGGCTTAGAGCTGCACTGAGAGAAACCTGAACAAGGCTGGGGAAGAGGCTGATGGGATCTGTGTAACCAGTTTTTAATTTTTAAGAGGGGATTTGGGAATGCAGAATGTCATTATGGAAACAGGATCCTGTGGCTGAGCCAAAGAAGAGGCTTAAGCCAAGGTTTCAGGTTCAAGGTGTCTTTGTGCTCCAGGGAAGGGAACATTCTTGAGGGGAACTGATTGATCCAAGGCAATAGCTCTGGCTGGAAAGTCAGTGAAGACAAGATGGGCTGGGTTGTGGCTGGGATCAGGCACTTGGCTTCAAATCTAAACTTATCTGTAGCTGTCAGCTTGGACCACTAAGTTGATTTGCCGTATTGCTGGGATCATTCAGTGGTGCTACCCAAGGAAAAGACCTTTTTGCAGTGCAAACTGTTTTGGTACCTTGACCAAGCCTGCCATCCCTCTCCTGTCTGGCTGTGGTCCTTGTACCATTCACAAGTTTGTGCAGTTTTATATATTTTGGAAACTTTTAACACCAAAAAACCAAGGTCAGGTTTACCAAGGGGTCTCACAGTTGAGCCAAATCCAGGACAGTTCCTAGAGATGGTTCTTGTCACTCTGCCAGTTCAGTCCATGATGCCCCCCAAGGTTTTCCATGCATTTGTGAATCCATTCCCTCCAACAGCCTCAGCTCTTTCTCAGCTTTGTATTTCAATTACAAAAATTGTAGCCGTTGCATTGCCAGAACCGAGTCCTCCAGGAGAGTTATTTTCCATGGGGAATTGTGCCATGGCATCAGGTGACACTGTTGACATCTCCATATGGAGTAAGGTGTTCTGTGCCTTATGAAAGGCACAAGTTTCTAGCCTTGAATTTGATATTTTTTGCTATTTGTCTGCCTGGAAAAGAAAGTAACTTCGTGTCCCTTCCTCTCTTTCTTCCACTCTCCTGTTCTCTTTTGCTCTGATTTTGCTGGGGTTCTGTCAAAGTTCTGGCACCAAAGTTTGCTGTAACTTTGAGATCACACAAAGCATCTGATCTTCACATTCTTGTTGGTTTGTTGTTTTTTTTGGTTGTTTTTTTTTTTTTTTTTTAAAAGCAGACTGATGTGGTACGTTGTAAACTGCCAGGAGCACTTGCTAATTTAGTAGTTAATGACAGTCACAGAGAGTGTTTTTCTTGCCCCTGGAGAGGTTTTAGACACAGCTGGGGTAGATTTGCCACTATCAATTATGCACAATTTTAAACAAGAATTGGCCAGCAGGGGCCTCTTTTTTTTTTTTCTTTTTTTTTTTTTTTTTTTTTTTTGCAGAGTGCAGAGTGTGAAGAATGGGAATATGGCAGCTGGTACCTGCCTGAGACAGGGAAGACCTACAGGAGTCAAGAAAATATGGGGAAAGATTAACAGCTTACTATTTTCAAAGTTGCAGTTTCAAATCAAAAGTTTAAGTGCTACATTTAAAAGTGGCCCAGTGGTGGTTGGTGTGGTATTTTTATTTTAAGTCCAGCGTCCTAACTTTATTTGCAAGGCTTCATCTGGCCCTGGTGTAGCCACAAGCAAGTCAGTAGTCTCTGTTTTTAAAAACCAGCTGGGGAGTCAGGATCCTGTCTCAGGTATCATGTTGTGTTGTCTTTACATCCTTAAATGAAAACAAGATATGAAATCAATTGGATTTAATGGTATGGGTCTCATTTCACAACAATAGTTTTCTAAAAGGAGGGCTTGGCTTTGGGCTCCACTCCACCAGTGTCCATCCAGAGCTACTCCAGGTGCTGGGAGATGCCAAGGATGAGAAGCTGACCTAAGAAAAATGCTCAGGTCTAGAAGAGTCAACATCTGGATCCATCCAGGTCGGCCTCATAAAACAGCTGTGTTCAAATTACAGGACCTAAAGGGGTGCAAGGCTGTGGCAGAGCCTCAGTTCTCTGGAGATGGGAAAGCAGCTGGATGGAAGGGCAGTGGAGCCATCCTGGAAAGGGACTATCCATAGCAGGAGTGTTCCTTATTCCCCAGCACAGGGATTCCAGGATTCAGGCACACAGCACTTGCTGGTCTCATGGCAACACTCGTAATTTTTCCATGACAGGTACTTTAAGTGGGGACATTATACCCAGAAAACAGGAAAGCCACCACCAAATAAACTCTTCCGAGGACAGCTCTGAGCACTGCCAGTTGTTAATAACTTGGATTAACTGGGTTGGCTGCCATCTGGAACAAATGCAGCTCAGGATTAGTTGAATGCTGTTGTGTAGGTCAAAAAACCCTTCCTTCACTTATTGTGTGGTTGTGACACATTTTTGCAAAAATGCTGCTTCACGGTCAGGTGTGAATTAACCCTTCTACCACCTCTGCCTCACCTTCTCCTCTCTCCCTTTGACAAGGGAAGCCATCAGGATGCCCTGGTGATCTCCAGGATCTTAGAGGATGCTGTCTGAGTAGCCAGAAGCGACTGGAATACCCCTTTGGAATGCCAGATGGCTGATAGGAAAACAACGTTATATTCCAGCTGTTAGAGCTGGAACATATTCCATCGTCATCCAAAGGCAGCCAGCTCTCATTTGACTGGGTACACAGCGAAGGTGTCATCAACATTATTGATTTGCTGGAATTTAATCTCTGGTGTGTCTGGGAGCTGCAAGAGATCAGAGAAGTGATGTCAAGTACAGTGAGGAAGAGGCAGGATTCTGACACTCATTTTGCCTTTTAATATTTGCGTTAATGGTTTTGTTATCAGTGCAACCTGAGAGGGCTGGGAACAAAGGAGAAGGGACAGAGCTGTGCCTGTGAATCCCTCAGCTCCAGCCCTGCATCCAGCAGCCTTGTTGCCACCCAGTGTGAGTCAGGAGCATGTTTGTCCTCAGAGAGCTGGGAGGTTCCACCCGGTTCTACCCCACAGAGCTGGAACTGGAAGCACCAGCCTGTAACTGAGTGCCAGTGATTTTTGGTTGCCCGTGGGTGGATGCTGGGCCTGTGACACAGGAGTGAGGGTTCCTGGAGCACCTCACCTGGTGCTGACTGACACCACTCACCTGCTGGAGCTGAACTAACAGCCCTGGGAGGGGAGCTGTGCTGGATGCTAATCCAGCAGGATGATGTGGTGTACTTTGATACCAGGCTGTGTTTCCTCTCCTCCCTGTCTGCCAGTTCTGATGACATCTGTTTCATATTTCCCCTTGATAGAAGTTGTGACACATTACAACATACAAAGCCTGGCTGATTCCTAAAGTGAGCTTTACAGAGGAGGCATTTATGGGGGAAAAAAAAAATCACACTTGGTGTGTGAAAGGGGGCCAAGCTCTGCTTGGAGATGAAGTCAGTGCTTGCAGGGAGTTGTTCCAGTTACTGCTGGGTCGAGGTCATGGGTGCAACTCTCTGTCTTACGGGGATTTCCACGAGAAATCCAACAAATATCATACCTGGACAGCTGGAGGGTCAGGTTTGTTATGTGATCAGAGTCACAGCAGGCTGAGGGAGGGACAGAGGTGAAATGTTGCTCAGAAATACCTCGAGGAGCTGCAGGAGTTGTATCACACAGCCCAAGCTAAGGCTGCACAGAGTGCACACATGTAAATAGGCTTTACTCATGTGAGTAAACCTCCTGGGGCTGCATAATAGACTGTGTGGGGTATGTGTCTCCTTCAAAATGGTAATAAAGCTTTCTAATTGGAAGTATTTTAAGTCTAGACTGTAGTTCTGTCGGTGGTTTTCCCCTTCATCTTTTTTTTTTCCTGCTTCTGAACGATTTTAAACTGACAGCCCTGGGGAGTGTTGTTTCCTCTTATCTGCAGGAGATGTGTGGAATGGCAGGGTAAGGCATCCCACCTTCCCCTGGAAGGACCCTTGGATTGGGAGTTTGTGCTGTTGAGCAGCATATTCTGTGTGTGTTGTTACAGAGTGGATGTGGGGGGGAAAAAAAGAAATCCATATTAGCAGGGATGTCTGTACCCTCCCACATCTTCCCTGCACTCTTCTTTAATGGTGACACCAGGCTGGATAATAAGCAGCGTCTTGTTTAAAAAGGAAGGGAATCTCAGACAAGGCTTTCAGAGTTCATTTCGTTGGCAGCTTTTTAAGTGGGAGTTTTTTAGGCTCTTCTGTTTCAAATACCATAATACTTTTTTGTGTTAGTAACTATGAATCACGACAAGCTTGCTTGATATGCCAGGTTATAATCCTTTAGTGGGTTTGTTTATTTGAGAATATAATAGGAAGCCGTATCAATTATCATGACTGTATAAATGTTGTTCCTCTCTACTAGAATATTCATCTTGAGACACATCATCAGATGTTACCTGTTCTGACAATCACGTTTTTGTGCCATTGTTGGGCAACAGAAACAAAGAAAAAACAAAATGTTAAGAGTGTAAGGGATAAAAGAGTGTTGAAACTGTTGTTCTTTCCCTGTCTTTGGAATCTCCAAGATCTTGAATGTTTTATTCCTGGCTGTTATTTTGTTACCACAGTGTGAATAGAAGTCATTATCTGTAAACATTTGAAAAGAGAGATGATTTTCATAACTTTAAATCCTACAAAGGATTCTCGTAATCTGCTACGTGCACGCCGAGGTAAAGCTCAGCCTTTCATCTGGTCTGATCCCACCCAGTCAGTGTAAAATGTTCCTTTGGTGAATGTCTAAAGCACGCAGTATCTCCTGTGAGAGGCAGACAAAAATGAAAACAGGAAGCCTGGCCTTGAAGGCAGCAGCAGGAGAAGGTGGATTATAAAGGGAGATGTGTTTGCAGCCTTCAGGTCGTGCTCTCTTGGTAAAAACCCGTTTTTGTAGGTTCAAAGGAAGCCTCGTTTTTGATTTTGGTTGAATTAATTGTCGAATGTGATCTTTGTGCTGATCTGCTTTAGTCTCCAGCAGCTGGGGGATGGGGGACTCAGGTCTGCTCAAGCTCAGCAGTTTGTCAGGAATTTTCTGCTCAAGAGCTTTTGAACGTGAACATAAAATCAACAGGACCATTGTAGTGAACCAAAGTGCCAAGGGGGAGCTGGTGTGATATGGGCACAACAGTTTATATGCACAGGGTGGTGTGTCTGGGCTCAGGGGTGGTGGATTTGCCTTTGGGGTCTGCATCCCAGTCAGGCCTTTGTGTCACCTGTAAGGAATGAGTTGGCAAGTCCAACTCCATCCTCTGGTGAAAAAGCTGTTCCTGGGGTGGAACCCTCACCAGGCACTGAGGGGCTGAGCCTTTAAGGTGCTGAGCAACCCTCTCTTGTTCAGACTCAGTGGGAATTGCAGGTTTTGATCTGAAAATGAAGCTTTAACATTTGCTTCCAGCACCGTCACCAGCAGGGATGCTCCCTGAGGGACAGGGAACTGTCACCAGCAGCAGGTGCCATGGGTTATGTCCTCATCCTCCTTTCAAGCATGCAGGACAGGAGTGGGAGCCCACAGGACTCCCACTGTGGGGAGACAAGGACAAAAGAAGTGGAAGTGGACTAAAACAGCAAGAGGAAAATCCCTCTGATGGGCACTGAGTAGTGCAATGCTGGTTTTAGGGAGGAATCCGTAATGCTGGCAGACACGCCCTTTTTCTGTCCTCGACAGGAACAGTAGACATTGTGAATTTGCCTTTTGCAGCATGTTATTGTGACTGTAGTTGCTCTCTGGGTCGAGAAGCTGTATCCAGAGAAATTCAGAGGTAAGTGCTGGCTGGCGAGCAGGCTGTGATGGACCCTGAGAGAGACTCCAGCTGGAATTCCCTCCCTATGTTGTCCTGTCAGTGCACACAGCACACACAGTCTGTGTGCCAGAGAACTTCTGCCTTGCTGACCTGGAGACCAAAAAGCTGTGAGGACAAAGCAGCAGAGGAGAGATCCTGTGCCTGTGCTCGTGTGGGTGATGCTGCAGGTGTGGGTGCTGCTGTCACTGCCATGCTCGAGCGTGCTCTTCGCTTGGGTAAGCATTAACTCATGCTCTGAAGGTCACAGGTGATGTTCTTGGGATGTTAATGCCCTTCATTGTTACCTTCTCCATAGGGTATTTTTCTTTAATCTGCCCTACGAGTCTGTCATGGAGCGACTGTCCCAGCGGAGGACGGACCCCGTCACTGGGCAAAGGTTTGCACTCCTGTCTCGTGTTTAACATTTGTCAAGACTGCCAGGGAGATGAAAGCACCAAGGTAGACTTCACAGAAATCTCAGCAACTCAGGAACGCTGTGCTCTTGCTTAGGGATTCCTTAAAAGGCAAGGTAAAACTTTCATAGCTCCTGGAGCACCAGCCCACCTTCCTGCTGCTCCTCAGAACAGGGCATTTTAAATCCTGGAGCCTGCAGGATTTAAAACCTACAGGAGCAAATAGCTCAGGTCTGACATTTTAATGGTAACTGAATTGGTTGGTAACATAATGCTGAGGGAAGATGTCTGAAACCAAGCCTAAATGCAGATGGTTTTCAGACGTTCCCCTGGGAATTTTGAAGGCTTCCTAGCTGGGGAAAATGGAAAACTTGCTGCATTTTACTTCCCCAGGCTCCTGTGATGGTCCTGTCTGCTGGGAGGTATTAATACATCTCCTGCTCAGTAGAGCAAACTCGTTGGAGCCACTGAGTCACTGCAAGGTTGGGCTCTCCAACGTGGCAGTTCATCTCACTGGCATCACACACACCCCTGACCTTCAGCTTTACTGCCTTCTCCCCCTCTTGCTTTTTAGGGAACAAGTAACAAATTTATCCTCCTAAATGCCTGCTGGAGTTGGTGTGCATTTACAATTTTCACTTGTGGTCTGTTTTTATGATTCCCCACACTTAAATTTTTAAACCACTATTTTACTTTTCTAAAGGTTGAATCCTATTGCATCGAAGACAAATACTGAGCCCTCAAAGATTAAGGCCACAAATACTGGATTTGTCCCGAAGTGAGAGCTGATTATTCAGACATCTCACTCGAGGTGCAGCATTAACTTGTGACAGCAGCAGTGATTTGCTGTAACTGCTCTCTTTGCTCTAGTAATGAGCGATGTGGTTGTTCGGCAGAAATGAACGGGCTGAAGCAAATCATTCACACATCTTTGCCTTTCTTATCATCAGGATTAGTATCTGTTCAGTATCTGCTCCAGTTAACACGCTTTCCTCTTCCAAACTCTGGGGTTTATTCCTCCCAGATTCCTGGTGAATTGAATTGTTTTCGGTGCTGGGTCTAATCCTTGGCACCCCTGCAGGGCAGGGGAGGGGGTGGCCTTCAGCTGTGCCCTCGGTGACTCTCCTGTGCAAGGGGCTCTGTGTCCACATCCAGCACCAGCTGGAGCTGGAATGCAAGCTCTGTGCAGAGACCCAAGCTCTGCTTCTCTTCTCCCAGTTGTTTTGTGTCAGGGCAGAGGAGACATTTCCTCAGAGTTAGAATTACCAGTTCCCATGGCAGGGAATTTAAACACCTGTTTGCTAAGGAGCTTTTAGAGATTGTTGGGAGCCTCTGGCAATGCTGGAACACCCTCAGGATTCTTTTGCTGTCATCTGGCAGGACTTTGAGGATGAGAACCCTCTGTCCTGTAGAATCCTTTGTTTTAAAAACCCAACCTAAAGTAGAAAAAGAGGCACATCCAAGGAACTGTGATAGACTATCAGGAAATGGCTGCTGTGTCCTCAGCCTGGGCTGACACAGGGGCATTTCTGTCTCCCCTCCAGGTACCACACCACCTTCAGACCAGCTCCCACCCCGGAGATCCAGGCCCGGCTCAGGCAGAACCCCAGAGACCAGGAAGAAAATATTGAGAAGCGCCTGGAAAGCTATTACAGGAATGTCAAGGACCTGGAGGATTTCTATGAGGACGCCTTTTATGTCAATGCTGACCAAGACCCTTATGCTGTCTTTGAGTTCATAGAAAGCTGCATCATTAAGCCCCTTCCGTGTAGGAAATTTAGACATTTGTAATTAAAAAGGACGGTGGCTGGAAGAGTTGATTTGAAAGTTTTCCCCCTGTCATATTTGCAGGCTGGTTGCTGCAGTGGCAGGTTATCACAGGGGAAGAGGAAGTCAGCCAAGCTGTGTTAAATTTGGAGCTCACCAAGGCTGAGTGAAAGTACAGAGAGTAAGAAACTGGGCTGTAGAGGAAATTTTTTTGGCTTTTGCTTCGTGATGCAAAGTAGGAAGCACCGTGGTGAGGGAAGTCCTGTTTAATTCAAATATCTTTTTCTCTTTCTGAGTAGTAGTTTTGTCTTAACTGTGCAATACCCACGAAGCCAATTTGGAGTATTAAAGCTGTTAGACGTGTTTGTGTCTTAATTCACCCACTGCTTTCCACTAAAACCACACAGGCACTGCTCTGTCCCAGGCTGCTGCCAGCAGTGAACTGTCCCCAAACACAGCACAGTGCATGAGGTCAGAGTGCAGAGGTTTTTACTCCCTTGTCAACTCAGATTGCTTAAAAAAAACTCTGATAAAACCCTCTGCAGATGCACCAGCCATCCCTGTCACCCTGTTCTGCTGGGCAGGAAGACTCAGAACAGCTGGAAAAGATCTCCAGAGCCCCAGGAAAGTGGCTGCAGGTTCATCACTTTCAGATCCCGACCAAGGACATAACAAGCTGCAGGAGCAGAGAAGTTACTAATTCTGTGTTGCTGGGGGAAGCCCAGCTCCAAATCTGTAGCTGCCTTGATTGGGCTGTGCCAGGGCAGGTTGGTGCCCAGGATTTTTGCTCTGGCTGGATCTGGCTGCAGTAAATGCTCAGGTAAGTCTTTTTTAACTGGAAAATCTCAGATGAAAGGCACAGCAGTCATTTAGCTGTCTCAGATTCTGCACATCCTTAATGCCTGTGGGAAAGGGGTGTGATTTGTGCTGTGGCTCAGAGGGGAACTGCCTTTGATGCATCTATTACGGCTCCCCCTGTTCCTCCCTTGTGTGTGAGTGTGAATTCCTCCTGACCAGGGGATGGGGAGGAGCCTCAGCTTTCTCTTGGAAGTCTCTGTGTCTGGGAATGTGCAGGAGTCCCTTGTGCCTTGTCCCTTCAGAGAGGACAGGCCTCCAGAAAAAGCCTTTTGGGTTTAGATGACTTCTCTGACTTGCTGTAAATAGCTTTGGGTCTTTGTTGCTGTTTTTAACTGTGTGTGTCTGAGTCTGTCTGGGGAACTGAGAGATGTACATGCCAAACTTCCTTCTTGTTCCTCTAGAGTAACTTCAGGTGGGAAGACCCTACTTATCTGGATGGCTGTGACAATCTTGTGTTATTTTGGGCGGCTTTAAAGTCGGAATTTTCAATATCTTTGGCAGGGTTGGTGAATGGGAGTTGGGCTTTGCAGCCTCGAGGGCTGGAAATCTTAAAAATCTCGGAGTGAGCATCTTTGAAACCTAAGAAAGCCCAGCCCAAGCAGCTGAGTCCTCGATGCCTCTTGCCCTGAGAAATTCCAGCTCCTGGTGCCAGGCTGAGGCAGAGGCTGCTCCCAGGGCACAGGGCTCAGCCACAAACCCTCGTGCACAGCTGGGCAAGGGATTTGTAACAGTCCTACCTGTTACAAATGTGCTGTTTGGTAACTGCTTGGGCAGCTGGTTTTTATGCCGTTGCTATCAAGACACGCTGTAGCATTCATGCATAATTGGGAGCCCTTCTATTAATAATACATGGGAAGCTCATCTTGCTAATATCACCTTCATCTGAGCGCTCCTACTAAATATTTTGATAGATGAAATGGGAAGGGAGTGGATTTAAATACTGTTTGTACTGCGGCTGGGGTACAAAAGGGACAGCGCATCTTTAATTAGACAGGTACATCTGCTTAATTAATTTAGCTGTAAAGCCCTTTTTCCTCTTCATTCTTTCATCTATATGCGGGCTCTATATTAGTTCTGCTCCGCTGGTTCCATAGAAACTGAGAAAAAGGGCTCAGTCTCATTGAGATGCACTTGGCATGTCTGGGTATGGAGTCTCAGGTCAATGGTCAACCCCCAAGGGTTTGCAGCAGGCCTGAAGTGCAGAACGTAAGGGTTAGCAGAACATGCTAATACTCATGTAGAACTCTCCCTCAGAAACAACTAAAACAATTGACATTCATTTAATTACTGTAAACGAAACAGCCCCTGCATGACTTTGCATAGTAAAGCCTGTTAATGCCAAAAAGGTTCAGTGGGTGGAAGGAGGAATTAGGCTTTTATAATTGGAATGCAACACTTCAAAAAACCAATTTGGTTGATTTTATTAGCATCTTATTCTGGCAAAACAAATGTTGAGCAATGGGAAAAACAAGGTAAAGAGGAGGTGGGAAGAACACAGCAGGGATTAGATTTTACTTATTGTGCAGCTTGTCCGGGTCTGGAATGGACATCTTCCATCACTCTGCTTCCCAGAGACACTTTGCAGGGAGGGCTGCTCGGAGGTTGTGCCATACCCTATATGTTATGCTGTTCATTACCTAGTTCAGCAACAAGGTGGTTGTCCAGCTGCTCCACAAACTTTTGTGCCACCTGCTCCTGGCACCAGATCTTCAGTGGTGGAAGGACACTTGAACACCCCTGGACAGGGCACCCTGTATCTCCAGCACCATCTCTGCGGGAACTCCTCGTAGCTCCTGAAAGATTTTCCTGCTCTTACCTCTCCCCCTGAGGTTTGGATGGTGCTCAGGTGATGTCACAGCCTCAGCCATGAACCCTGACCTGCTCCATGGAGCAGGAATGGCTCTTCCTCTCCCTGATTCCAGAGCTGTAGGTGGCACCTGAGACTCCAGCAGCTGTGCCTGCAAGGCTGTCCTGCTTCCCAAGTG
Source organism: Empidonax traillii (assembly GCF_003031625.1). NCBI lineage: Eukaryota > Metazoa > Chordata > Aves > Passeriformes > Tyrannidae > Empidonax > Empidonax traillii. The sequence goes on from NW_020955227.1 coordinate 142,493, forward strand.
GGAAGTCATAGAGGAAGGGCTTTGTATTGGGGAGATCACACTTGTACAAACAGGTCTCCTGTAAAGGGTATTTTAGGGCAGAACAGTGTGATCTGTTGGTCTTGAACTAGGACTGTGGTTGCATTAAGTCCTTTTATGTCAAGAAACCCTTAATGAGGACAGAGAAAGTGGTGTTGTGTCGCTCATGATCGCTGATGATACATTACCCAGTGGAAATCCTGGTAGATTTAAGAAAATCAGGGAGACGCTTATTGGCTTTGTGCATTAGCAACAAAAATTAGCATTTCCTCTCTAGAAATATGCCACAGGATTAATAGGATGAGGAAACACATGAAAGGAAAGGGTAACTGAACGATGAAGCCCCTGATCCAGAGCTGAACTGAGGTAAAAGGCAACAAGGAGGTCCCCTGTCACCAATTCCAGAGCAGGAGGTGTAATTTGGAGACAGGGCTGAGTCCTCATGACCCCAGACTTGCACCTTAGTTCCAGGAATGGCATCCAGCACCAAGGCACTGGGACACTCTACAGTCCAGAGCTGTTCTGCTTATCCACCAAACCTGGATTAGCCTGGATTTCTTCATCCCAGTGGAGGAGGGATAAACTCTGTTATCAGTGTGAGTAGCAAATCTTAAATGCTATCAGAAGCTACTTATCAGGAACAATGACACATTAGCTTTGGACACAGAACAGAACCTTTGGCTATTGATTCTCAGCTGCAGGAGCAAATACCACAACCCTTAATAAAAGCAGCAGTGCATCAGAAGCCCTCATTTGTCTGCTGGTGTGATTCTCCCTCTGGAGATGAGGCACCATGAACAGCCAGAGCGTTCACCACCAAATGGTGAAGTAGTTGAGGACAACCTTCAACTATTCACTTGTTTGAAATGTCCTGCAACACTTAGGCAAAAACACAGTGAGATAAACTCCCTGATCCTGTGGGATTTGTTCTTGCAACACTTCACCTGGTGTCTCTGCTATCTGTTAGTTTGGGGAGGCAACTCCATTAGTGGCAAAATAGCACGAGGAGCTGGCAGCAGGTGCTCCCACCTTGCTCCCTTTTTTGCCTTTCCCATGGGATGAAAGCAAAAGGTTTGATTAGGATAGTGTGTGGGTTGTTCCAGTGCTCCAGGAATGGGACTAACCTGTGTGTTCCCAGAACTGCACACCACGAGTCCAGGAGGTAAATGGTCTCCTGCAGCAGCCTGAGCTGCTCAGTGGGCAGAAAAACCCCCTCAGAGCAGCAGCAGGGGTTAAACGTCACTGCCCGAGGGGGACTCTGCTTTTCCAGCCTTGCTGGTTAAAAATGCACTGAGGGACAAGTGCTGGTCTAAACAAAAATGAAATCCCAATTCCTGGGCACTGTTGTGAATGGGTCAGGTGAGAAGTGAAAGCTTCGTGCCAAAGGATCGCCACTGGCAGGCAAAGCTGACGCTGTGGGCTTGAAAATTCCCTTCTCCCAGCAGTCTGAAACCAGGTTAAATAAACTGGCAGTGCTGGACTGAGTATTTACTGCCTTGAGAGACAAAGAAAATGAACATTAATGCTGCCACGTTAATGTGAGGTGTGCTAAAGCTTCTACATGGCAAAGCATTAAAACTCAATCCGGGGAAATTCAAGAGTTCCAGAAGTAATCACCAGGAATTAATCTAATCTGTTATTATGCTGAGCCTTTGGGTCAGCCAGACTGAAAACACTTCAGCAGATCAGGATATTTTTATGGTTTCTAAGCCACTATCAAAGCAGTGACCCTTGGACTTTTTCTGAGAGCACTGACATGGTTCTGCAGAGCTCCCTCCCCTTTGCCACAGGCAGGAAAGTTTCTGATTTGGAACATTTACTGATGAGCAGGTCACGACTGTCAGGGCAAGGACTTGCAGCTCCCACTTAGAATAGAACTTTCTCAGGCACCACAAGTCAAGCACCTGTTCAGCTCAGGCTGGAAATGGTTGTTCTGCTCCCCCCAAGCCCCATCAGCACTGGGAAGGAGAGCAGAGTTGTCCCAGGGCTGGCCCCAAACTCCACACACGTTGGCTATCGAGGTTACGCTGTGTTTTACTGGATGCCATCACGAGCTACATTTCCTTTCTTTGCAGACACACATTGAAGTAATTTCACTTTTCAATGCACAGCAATAAAAAACTAAACATTTCTTTAATACAATTATGGTACCACTTCCAAGGATATTTACAAACAAGGCTAATTATTTTACAGATGAATGTGCTTCTGCTGTTCTAGGCTACTGTATTAATATTATTCTCAGCACGGTCATGCTTATGCATGAGACACTGAACAGAAGGACAGCTGACTCGGTTAATGTGAGCTGAACAAAAACTTGCTTCTACTGGAGGTGAAGGAACATTTCCAAAATATGCATAGTCATTGAATCGAGAAACCAAGCACCAATCACACATGCACTGTTGGGAGACTGATGCTGTCAGGACAATTCCACGATTTCTCAACAGCTGTAGAGCACCTCCCACACAGTTAAAGTGTCAGGAATCACCAACAGGGCGACACCTCTGCCACTGATGCTCTGCAGAATGGAAATACATAAACTCAGGATTATTTGACAGCATGGATTGAAGTTAACAAGACAAACTGTACCAGGTAACCAGAGACATTTTGGAGGTGTTATTCCTCTAACACTGCATAGGAAGTTGAAAAAGATTCTCCTGCTCCTGGTAGGAACAGGGAGAGAGAGAGATGTTTTTTTCTGATAGGACAGTTAGAAGGCAAAATAAATGTCCGGGTGCAGCCACACTACATCACTGGTGTGTTTGTGAATCCCTGGATGAGGGACTGGGGTTATCCTGAAGGAGCCTACAAGAAAGATGGAGAGAGACTATTTACAAGGGCCTGGAGTGACAGGACAAGAGGGAATGGCTTCACACTGACAGAGGGAAGGGTTAATGGGATATTGGGAAGAAATTGTTCCCTGTGAGGTGTTGAGGTCCTGGCACAGGTTGCCCAGAGAAGCTGTGGCTGCCCCATCCCTGGGAGGGCCAGGTTGGACGGGGCTTGGAGCAACCTGGGTGAGTGGAAGGTGTCCCTGCCCATGGCAGGGGGTGGAATGAGATGATCCTAAAGGTCCCTTCCAACCCAAACCATTCTGTAATCCATGAACAGCTTCATCAGACTCCTTGGCCTTACCTGGAACATCAGCCACGGTGGGGGTTTGGTTTGGGGTGTTCTCTTTGTTTGGGGGTTTTTACTGTGTTGCTATGAAAAGAGAAACTGTCAGCTGGGAGTGATTGCTTGTGTGTCAAACTTGTGTAAAACTCAATTCCTGGATGAGAAAGACTTGCAATTTAATTGAAAATAAGGTAAATTAGTAATTTAAAAAAGGAAAAGATGATTCCTGTTGGTAGAGGGTGAAGTGAAGCCAAAGGCAAATACATTGGCAAAAGCTGGGAAGGAGTTAGCTCAGAAAAAGAAAGTGGGGTAAGAGAATTAAGAGCACTGGAAATTCTATATATATATATTAGTGTTTAGTCTAATTGCTATTAGTTTAACAATTATTACATTTTAAAATTATTTTTACTGATCCCTGTTTGACCCAGGCAGCCAATATCCCCCTCCTGACCTCAAGAGTGTTACAACAGTTACTCTTCTAGACTTTAAGTGAAAATACTGGAATGGCCAATTTCTTTCCCATGGCTGTAACTGGCACGTGCTTCGCTCAGCAAGGAACTGGAGCCACAAATTCTTTTGATAGTTTAATATTCTGCAGCAAGTGCCAGTGCTTGTTAAAAAGCAAAGGGAGCACTACAAGCTGAAGCCTTCTCTACCCACCAGGACTGTTCCAGAGGCAGCTCCATGTTCCCGTCCCAGCTTTTGGGAAATGACACATTTGGGCAGAAAGGACAGTTCACACTGTGCTCAACACTTCAGTTGTCAGTGTCCAGCTGCTGAGCCTTCCATGGGGTGCTCTTCCAAACCTCTTTTAAACTGGCTCTTCCAGGTGTACTCCTGTTTCTGGAGCGTGGAATGGGCTCTGGATTCGAGGAGTTTGCAGAACCCCTGATGTTGTATGTACAGGGCTGTGGACAATGTGCTCCTGTGCTCTGTGGCCCTCGAGGCTGAGGGGAGCTTATGGAGTAGAGAAAACACTTTCAGTCTTTGCAGAGCTTTTCTCTAGAACACGGGAGAGTCACAGAACGTGCAAGGTCCTTGCAATAACCTCTTGATCCATTCAGGATCTGCAAATAAGAAAACAAATTGTTCAAAGCTGAGGGTAGAGATGAACAGAGGAATGACACCTGAGATGCACAAAGAGGGATGCTGAACAGTTTATATTCACCATGCAGGAGTAACTGAGAATTCAGAGGAATTCAACTCCATTTCTGTTCTGAAATTTTAAGTAACGCCAGTTTAAATTCCACCTCAGCAGGGGACAAAGCAAAGGTGGAACAGCCTGTGCTATATCCTTACACACTCATCTAAATACCTATATAGGAAATAAATTTAAAGGTTCACCATGGCACAAATGTGGTGTTCTCATTTTCTAAACCGAAATTAGATCCTTCACATAACACAGTCCTTGGTTCCTGTTTCTTTGTCCCTCTTCCATAACTGGATGCTAATATATTCAACCTGAATGTAAACTAACTGCTGTAGCATTCCAGCACAGATTGTGTTTACCCAGCTCTCATTAAAATGTGGGATTTATACATCAATTTCTGCAGTCACTGATTAGCAATTAACACATCAGACAACAGGACATTGTGAAGTGCAGAGCACTGGTGCTTCACATGGTAAGTGTCTGAAAGAGAAAAGTCAATGGAACTAATTGAAGACATTTTGCAGATGCAAGTTAAAAAGACCTAATCGTGCCCCTTTTGCCCCAGGACAATTTACCTTCGGGGGTTGGGTGCCGTGCGATGCTGTCGTGAAGCAAACACCTCCTGTACACCAGACTCTGACAGGACTGGTAGGTCAGAAAGCACCTGTGGAAGGACGAGGAGTTTTATCAATATACCACTGGAAAAGGTTTCATCACTGGCCAGAGTATTTTTAGCATGTAGCAGAGGAGGTGAAAAGCTTGAGGCTCCTTCAGGCCATGCCTGTTTACCCGAAGTAGCACACAGTGCCTGTGAGGCAAAGTTTTATCTTTGGGACACACTACTGTCTTGCCAAGGCTTCAGGGACAATCTCCATGAACCCCACACAGGAAGATTTTATTTTCTAGATGTTCCAGAACTTGCCTGACTTCTCAGTGTGCCTGTTTCCAATCTTTTTTTTGTTAACACTGCTTTTGTTTTCAAACAATGAAGGAGCCAGAACAAACCTTCCCTTGGCCTGATGTTCCACAAAGGACGACTTGTCCCTAATTTTCCCTTGCCTGCTTTTTCCCTGTCCCCACCTTCCCCCACGTGGGGAAAAAAATTAAAAAGAGGATCAAACCCCATTTTATTATAAAATTAATATTTATTTTATTATAAATATATTTATAAAGTAGAAATTTATTATTAAAAAAAAACCCTGTACTGCTAAGGAACCAAATCCACTGCCCTCCCTCTCTCATGGAAGAGGACAAGTAACAGCCAGCAAGCACTGCAGCATGGGTAAGATGCTTCATGACTTTTTACTCCAACACTAACAAGCAGTTTAGGTGAACTCTTCCAGTATGTTCAGATGATCCAGAGGAGGGTAAAAGCTCCTGCAGCCCCAGTTACCTGAGCCAGATGTGGCCGTTGGAGCACACGGCCTGCTTGCGGTCGGTGAAGGGCAGGATCTCTTTGCACAAACTGCAGTGCTCCGGGAACGTCTGTTTGTTCATTTTCTTCAGGATGTGCCCAATCAGCACCTGGAACACACGGGAGTCAGCAGGGATTACAGCAGCACAGCTGAGGGGTGCAAATGCCTCCCAGGGTACTGTGGTTTCAGAGCATGATACAGGATGCACTGAATTCAAAGAAATGAAGGGGTAAGAAATGTAACACCCCACTAAGTGTTCATTTATTCTCCTCGTGTTGTCACCTCCTAAAGATTTCTGACCCACAGTAAAGAGACACAGACCTGAAGAGCAATAATGTTAAGCTATTTTAAAAAGTACTGAAGGAACTGGTATCACACCACTGACCATTACAGCAATGCTTTCCCTCATGACTACCACAGTGGATGTGCTAAAAGATAATTCCTGTTCAGAAGTGACCTGGATGCATGTCCTGAGCAGCCAGCTGGGCGTACACTGGAACATTTCTGGGATCAGCTTTGTCTGTGACGTTTCAACCGACATAAACCATATCCTAAAGACCTTCAAAGTGTGACAGCAAACAGATAGAATAGAATCTAGAAGTCAGCTTTTAATCACTATAAAAAGAAGAATCTTGTTTCTAAGATAAGCAAAGCAGCCTCTCAAGCCTTCAATTCATCGTAACTGGATGCTGCAACAACCCAGCAGTTGGGCCAGAATACTCTCCCAGTGAGTTACTGATGGCCACGCCTGTGATTCCAGCAGGGAGAACACCACACACATCAGCAGTGGGCATGTGCTTCCTTCCCCTGCCCTTCTGGATGCAAAGTAAAGGCTGATTTTTAGAGTTCAGGGGATTTAAGGACTTAGGGACTGAAAAAACTGTTCCTCTCACGAAGAGGAACTTGAACCATTCTTGTCATTGAGTCTGAAGAGCCAGGAGGCTGATGCAGAATGTTCCCACCTGTCTCAGCCTCTGGAGCTGATCCTTCCACTGAAGGCTCAGAGAGCAATGCCAAGACCTGATGTAGCACCTGAACAGCCACAGAGCTCAGTTACAGAGACTTTCAGAAATGACACTTCTGCAGCTCCTAAAATTGGATCTGCAGCATAACTGACTAGAGGAGATGCAGTCAAAGTTTAGTTTTGCAGAGATGATTAAATAAGCTCAGTCATGAGAACAAACATCTCTCTCAATTAGTATGTGTTTTAAGCCACTGAGAGCAGCAGAACAACCCCAGTCCTCTCCCTTGTGCTGCAAAACCTCAGGCAGGATTATTCTTTATTGTACCTGATCCAAAAGGCACCATCCTTACTTACATCCCTTCCTACCCCACAATTTGAAGGAAGGGCATTTTAAGCAGAATGCTCTGCAGGAGCTGACTGGTAAGGATGACATGATTGCACTTCTCTTTCCCACCCCAGCTGTATGTTCAGGAGGGAGGAGAAGGAACTAACTCCTAACATGGAACCCCCTGAGCTCAGAGGTCACTTACTCGGGCTGTTCTGTCATCGTAGCCATCATCAGACATTAAGAAGTCACAGACTCCTCTGGTGGGAATGCTGGTGTTTTCTGTAATCCATGTGTGCAGATAAACTTCTCCCAACACCCGTTTCATGTGTTCCCGAGTCAAGTGCATTTCCACGGCCTCAATCTGGGCCTGGATTTCAAGAAGTTTTTCCTCCATTGGCTCCCGCCCTGCAGTGTCACTTGGCTGATGGAGAGAATCCTCTGCAGTGTCATCTAAGTCCACACCTTTGCCTGTGTCACACAGGCTTTGCTTGCTGGCTTGTTTCGAAGTTCCCTCCTCTTGATCATCCTCCGTGCTGCCCATCCCAGGGGAATCCGAGATCAGGATTTTGGCGTCCTCGTGCGAAGGTCTCCACGTGGCCTCTGAGGGAGCCTTCTGCATGGACTGGTACAAAATCCTCAGGAGAAACAGCTTAAACCTCCAGAAGTAAGTGGAACCACAGCTCTCGATCTTTTTATCCAGTGCCTCCTGTAAGAACTGGGGAATGTGCTTATCCCTCAGAATTTTCCAGCGCACGAGATCCGTCAGGTCCACCTGCCGGAAAAGGTTCTGGACGGAAGATTCCAAGAGCTGCGCAGCCGCCTCCTCGAAGGTTTTGAGGGTGACAAACTGCACCTGGTAGTTCTTGCTGACGGGGTGCAGCCCGTTGGCCATGCCCTCGGTGGTGATGACCGCCAGGTACGCCCCGCACGGGCTGACAGCGATTCCGTGAGTCCTGACGGAGCCAAACACCTCCGAGAGCTTGATCAGCTGGTGCTCAAACTTCAGGGCCACGTCCGTGAAGATGGGGATGAGCTGCCTGACCTTCCCGTCGCTGGAGCAGGTGTACACCGTGCCGTTCTGCTTGTCCGCCGTCATGGACACGATGGGCAGCGAGTGGAGCCCCGTCACGTGGGAGTTGTGGACGTTCAGGCCCGCCTTGGAGATCAGCAGGAGGCACCAGAACACGTAAGGGCCTCTCGCAGCCACCACCAAGCTGCAGCTGCACTTCTGGTAGGGGTGGTAGAGGGGGATGCACTTGATGCTGTGCACGGGCAGCTGGTCCATCTCCTGCCACAGCACCACGGGCTGCCTGAGCGTGAAGTAGCCCTTGACCGCCTTGAGGTTGACGGGGAGGATCTTCACGGGGCCGTAGGCGCTGCCCACGATCAGCCCGCTCATCTTGCGGTTGCCGTGCTCGTACTCCCACCAGGACAGCACGCTGGGGGAGCTTATCCCGGACTCGATGGTGTTGCAGGAAGTGATGGACTCCTTCCCCAGGAAGGGCAGCTGGAACTGCCACACGGCGATGCCGCCGCTCTCGAAGAGCACGGCCAGGAGCACGCTGCCCACGTCCCGGCACTCGTTGTTGTGCTTCACCTGCTGGGTGGTGCAGATGCCCGACCACTCCATGCGCACGGGGGCCTGCATGCTGTGCCGCCGCTGGAACTCGGGGAAGTCGCTCAGCTCCCCGCGGGGGGCGTCGCCCTTGCAGAGTTTGTAGCCCGCCTCGAACAGGCGCTCCCCGTAGAGCTCGGTCAGGTCCACCAGCTGCACCCACTGCAGCCGGTTGAGGTTGGCGTGGATGGTCAGCCGGTTGTCCATGGTCAGGGCGGCCAGCAGGCACCTCCCGTTGGCGTCACAGCCCAGAGGGGACCAGCTGGAATATTTGAAGCCCCTCATGGGTGTCAGGGACTTCCCCTCGGGGTTGAACACTCGGTCCAGCATGAACGTCTGGCTCACGGTGGGATCCGCGGAGCTGGCGAACTTCTCCTTGCACTCGGCCACCTCCTTTTTGGGGCCCACCTGCAGGGCAACAAAAAGAGCCATTAAAACAATCGTACAACTAATTTTTTAGACAATTAAAGAAAACCCTCCCGATGTCCAGCCTGAAGCTCCCCAGCGGAGCCCCCCTTTAAATATTCACACACATTAACGAGGTCCCACTAACGAGGGTGCCCCTGGGGCCGTGCCGGGCTCTCACCTTGAGCACGCAGGCGGCGGCGGGCGCGGGCACTGCGGTGCGGTGGATGACCATGTCCTGCCCGCCGCTGTGCACATCGCTGAGCTGCTCCAGCACGGCGATGCTGCGGGCCGTGCTCACCGACACCCGGTGGTCCTCGGACCACGCCAGCGGCTCCAGCCCGCTGGCGCCGTGCTGCAGCCGCACCGCGGGCTCCCGCCGCACGGCCGTGAGGCGGAACCCGGCGCTCGCCGCCGCCTCCTCCGCCGCCACCTCGAGCCTCAGCGGCGGCTCCTCCCGCCCCGCTGCCGCCATCTTGCCACCGCCTCCCGGGCCGCGCGCACGCGCCACTGCCGAGGTCCCCCCGGGCGGGCCCGGCCCGGGGCTGCCCCCGCCGCCGCCTGCGCGCCCCGCGGGGCCAGGACGCGGGTGGGAGGGGAGCGGGGAGACCCCCGAGCCCCCCGCGGCCCTGAGGGGTGGGCAGGGGGTGGCGGGAGGACGCCGGTACCCGGGAGGGGGAGCCGGGCTGGCCGCCGCTCTACCCTCACGGAGCGGGCCGGGCGAGGGGCGGCCCCGGGGGCCTGCAGAGGAGAGGGAGGGACATGGCGGCAGGAGCGGGGCCGCGCGGGATCGGCGCGGTACGAGGGGGGAGCGGGAACGGCGGGACAGGGGGATGTGCGGGACACGGGGATGTGCCAGACATAGGGATGTGCCGGACACGGGGGGACACTGCGGGAACTGCGGGGCAGGGGACACTGCGGGGCACGGGACACCCCGACCGGCCCGGGGCTCGGGGGCTGAGCGTCCGGCAAGTTGTTAAATGGGGCTTTGTGGGTACCCCGTCACCCCCCGAGTCTGATCCCGCTCCGGGGGCTCGCAAGGGCTCCCTGGGTCGGGGTCTCGGGGTCAAGCAGGTCCGAGCTCCCCCGAGCCCCTCGGGTGCGCTGCGGGGGCACAGCCCGGTCCTGCCCTCACCGATCCCTGACCCGCGGGTGATGCTCCCCCAGCTCTCCCGGCCTCATCCCCCGATGCTTTAAAATGCTGCCAAAGAGAGGAGATCTTATACTTTAAAGGAAACTTCTAATTGTGGGAAGTGCTGTGAGATGCAGGATTGGATGCTTTGCTTTGAGGAAAGGAGAATAAAAGCAGGTTAAATAGACGTTTTCAGTTGTTGTTACAGTGGTTCTGGGCTGTTTCGGTTGTTATTCCGAATTTTTAAATTGCTCTTGAAATACTGTGCTGAAGGGTGTGTGAGTGAAGGGAGTGACAGGATTTATCCTGGTTGTATCAGGTGCTTTGAGACAGGGCACCCCGCCTTTTCTGATGGTGATTGTTGGTGGAGGGAGGTTGGGTTTTGGTTGTTTGCCCATAATGTGAAGAAACAGGTGAAAAAAATAAGAGAGCCTGAGGACAGTGCGGTTTGTGGGAAGACAAAGAGTGTACAACTCAGAGGGGGGAAACGGGGTGAGATTCCGCTGGTGTTTCACATTTCAGGAGCTTTGCAGTTGTGATGGGGGAAAACACGTTCATTGGAAAAGGGCAGGGGGACAAATGAAGTTTAATTTGCTAATTCACTCTTCCTGGAGGGATATGAGAAGAGCAAGACTTTTTCTGAGGGGATTGAAGATCAGCTGCAGGAGGAGAAACCAAGAGCTCAGAAATGCTGAGAGTTGGCAGCAGCGTAAGTTGGAGGGAAGTCCAGGCCATCCCTCGTGCCCACAGAAAGAGGGAATCCTGCAGGGATGGCTTCAGTGTGGGCTGGAGATCTGCAGAGCTTGAGGAACAGGTTTTTTTAAAGCTTGTTCTGCTGAGTCGCTGGAGAAGGTGCACGAATTCCTTTAGGAATGAGCAAATGATTCTAAAAACAAGGTGTTTTGCTGGCCATGATATCCTGTTCATTGTCAGTCACAGTGACTCTGATTTGTTCTTGTTGAAGCCACCTGATGCTCTGAAGAGGAAGCTCCAGTCGCCACACGGGACCCCACCCGTGAAACGCCAACGCCAACCCTCCCTCAACACCTTCAGGAAAGGTGCCCCAGAGGCTGACACGAGGGACAAGGGGAACCCACCACAAAGGCCCGTTGGCAAGAACAAGAAGCAGCTGCCTGACAAGCAAAATGAAAGCCAGAAGGGCAGACCTTTCATCAAGACATCCAGCCTGTTCAAGAACAACCCAGATATCCCAGAAATTCACAGGTATTCGAGACAAATGGGAGGGGGAAAAAAAACCCTTTCAGTGCCTTGATAGTCAGTGTCTTGAATTCTTGCCCTTGCTGGGTACTGCAGTTTTTCTGCTGTTTGTGTAGAATGTTGATGTATAATTTTTTAACCCCACTTTGTGCTTCGTTTGCTTTGTTTCCCCTGGCTCAGAAAAGCAGTGCAGCAGGTGCAAGAAAATGTTTTCACTACGGATTCTTTCGGCCAGTTGGACCTCCATCCTCATCTGGTGAGTGGCAGGGAGGCTGCACAGCTCAAAACATGGTTTTTTTTGGGTGGGGAGCAGGTTAGAAAGCTGAGAGGGGCACCTTTATTGGTGGTGACCTGGACAGGGCTGCCAGTTCTTCAGCTGATTCTGTTGCAGTCTCTGAGCTCAAGGTGCTGGTCCCTGTCCTGACCCAAACACAGTCCCAGCACCTTCACTGCTTGCAGCTGTAATACCAAAAAACCCCAGAAAACCAGCAATGGTGTAATTCTGATTAACTAGGAAGTACTTTGAGGACATCAGAACTTTATATTTGGTTGTCCTGGACCAGCTACGTAGAAAATAAACATCAATCTCCTGGTTTTTGCTCTGTCTTGTGTTACAAAAAAAAATGATAAAAGGAACAATTTGACAATGAAACCTTTACTGCTCTTTATTGTCTCTCTAGATCTCCACCATAAACGCTGTCCTAAACATAAGTACCATGACCAGGTAAGCAAATTCATATAAAATCTTTGTGCTTCACTACCCCCTAAAGCCAGTCATCTGTGATTGTTTCATTATATGTAATTGGTTTGTGAAGACCACAGTGCTGTTTGCTTTGGGGTTTGTTGCTTTCAGAGTTTGGGATGGGAAATAACTTGTTAGGTACACAGGAGGTCACAGCTGAAGGTGGAACCTGGGAGTCCTGCCTTCTAGTTTGGTCCTTGAATCATAAAAACCTGATTTGAACTGATCACATCTGATGCCTCTCCAATGGCCCTGCTTGGAAATCAGCTTAGCTGATGTAGCCACACAGCAGAGATAAATGTGTGGAATTTGAGGGGAAACAAACTGCATGTGAAAGCTGTAGGGTTCTATTCTCTGTTTCATTTGTTTTTCCTCACCTGTTTGGTTTGTCACACAGCGTTCAGAAGCAAACAATTCCTGTGCTCCTGCAAGGCAGAGATGCTCTGGTGAGATCTCAGACTGGCTCAGGTCGGTGCTGAATTGTCACTCTCCTTCCTTAGGGCATTTTAACTGGGTCCCAAAAACACAGAACTTAAACCTCACATTCCCAGTACAGCTCATACAGTACCAGGCTGGGACGGCTGGTGGGGAGCCAGGCTCTGACTGCAGTTTAAGAATGGTGGGATAAATGGTGCTTTAATTTGCTGAATTGCCACTTCTTTTTTTTTTTTTTAATGGAAAGTTTTCTGATTTTCTCCCTTTCAAAAAGGTAAAACTCTTGCCTATGGAATTCCACTTGTACAGTCTTTGCAAGGAATGGAATCCAAAATACAGGTAGGTGCAACAGAATTAAATACATTTGCTTTTGATAGTAAGATTAATAAAAATAAAATCCAGCTCTTGTAGTCATTACTGTCTCTTCTTATTGCAAAGGTCAATCAGTGTGTCCTCCCCTTTATTTGTGCACGGGATGTGTGGGATCCTCCTGTTCTGTTGAGATCCAAGATCAGTGTCACTCATTCCCCATTGCTCCTGGGAGGAGGGTAAACTGAAAATGGGCTGAATTTCCAGGGTTGGAGAGGACAGAGTGCAGAAGAAACAGTGGTCTGGAAACTGGGAGAACTGAAAACAAAGGTTACTGCCTTGTTTTTAACTAGACTTTGACATGGAGTGAGATCTGATAATTGCTCCCAGTTTGGATCATCTGGTTGACCAGGAAATGCTGCTGCAGATCTCCCATCTTTTTAAGGAAAGGGGTCATCCTGACTTACAGGTGGAAGTGTTTCCAGCCCATCCTAGGTAGTTGCTTTCTGCAGGGGTTACCTGTAGATCGTTGCTGTTCATCGAACAGGAGAGTGTTTGTGCAGCTCAGAAATACAAGAGTGAAACAAGGTGTGTGTGGAATAAAGTGTTGGGTTTGATTGTGAGCAGGTTCCAGCAGGAAAGAGAAGCCAACACAGGATTGATATGGGAAAGACTTGATTTTTTAAAAATTTTTTAAGGTGGCAATACCCTAAAATGTTGTGTACAAACTCGTACTGAAGCCCTTCAGAACTCTCAGTGTTGTCTGAGAGCTGTGAGGTGTGGAAGTTCTCTGTTTATTGGTGCTACATTCGTAGTGGACCTGACCTTGTGTGTTTGCAGCGCAGCGATGGCCCTTATGCACTTATACTCGTCCCAACAAGAGAGGTAGGTGGCCTTTTTCCTTCTGATTCTCAGTGTTTGAACACTGATTTTTAACGTGGGTCCCCCAGAGAAGGTGAACTATAAATGCTCCCCATCTTAGGAAATGTTCTCTGTCCTGGTGCTCACACCTTGCCCTCCCAGGAGGAGCGTTGTCATTGTTGTTCAGTGCCACACCAGAGTGAGGGAGAAGGAATTTCTGAGTTTTCCTTGGGAGTTGTGAAGGCTGCAGAACCTCTCCAGCTCAGTGCATGCCTCGTGCCTAACTCTGGTTAGGGGAGTGGGTACAGCCAGTGAAATCAGCTTTGCAAATGTGCAGGTTTATACCAGCAATTCATTTTTAAAGCCGTTTTTTCGAATCCAGGAGTGAACACTGAAATTGAGGCCTCCAAGAGTTGGTTTCTCCACTGAACTCTCCTCTATTTCATTTATATTATTTGCAATTGCAAAAGGCAATGTCAGAGGAGGGTATCAACCTCTTTTTTTTTAATTTTTTATATGACAAATGATAATAACTTCCACGTGGAGAACATACTGCAGGTGTCTCATTTGGGGCACAATATTTTATGCAACCTGCAGTGCAATATCTCTGCTCAGTTCCATGAAAGGAGAAGGCTCTAAAGCTATTTAAATTTTTACAGCAGCAACTTACTGCCTCTCAAGGATGCTGTGTGAATACTAAGCTTGGAGGAGACTGTGTGTAAGCTTGTTTAAAGGGCTGCCATGGAGAGCTCTTAGGAAGATGATTTGTAATTACAATTGGTATTACTTTGAGTTGGAAGCAATGGCTTTCCTTGAGAAAAGAAATGCAGGGGTAGAAAGTTCCAGTGGCATCACTCTGTGGGTCAGAGGAGGGAACAGTGTAGGCTGCCCTGACTGCCAGAAGATAACTAAACTCTGAGCTACATCTCCCTTTCACAGTGGTTTTCTTCCAGAATTTGTGCCATTTTCCCTTTTACTCCTCCACTGGAGCGAATTCTTCTGTGCCTTCAGCTCGTTTCTGTCAGGGGCATCTACAGAATCCAGCAGAATTCTCTCTTGTCCTGAGAGCTGAACCGTGGAGAGGCTTTTGAACAGGTCCAAATATAAGAAGAGATGGATTATTCAAGAGAAAAAAAATTAAGAATCAGCTTCTGAAAGAAAAATTAAGGATGTATTTCGAATTTTGATGATAGACATGACTAGATTAGCTTACAGATTTTAGAGCCATAGGGCCTTGTAGTCCAGTTTTGGGGTCCAGAGACACTTTGTCAGAGCTCATTTTCTTCTGTTGGTTTCCACAGCTTGCACTCCAGAGTTTTGATACAATGCAGAAACTACTCAAGGTAAGAATTCCATGCTCTGTGTTCTTCCTGTTCCTTGAGCCTCATGCTGTAAGGGGCTAAGCAACTTCAGTTCCTGAGAATTCAGCTGGATGTTTAAGGAAATCCAGCACCTGGCAAGATGCATAGTCCTTAAAGATAAATGTGTTTAAGTGCATGATTTCCCTGTGGCATGTTTGAAACTATTACATGAGCAATTAAGTGATTAATTATGGCACCTTGGTTGCACATGTGTTGATAAACAGGAGTAGTTGATTTTCAGAGTGATATGTTTTTAGAAACCCCTTCCCATTGTTTCAGTCTGAGTTATGAATGGAGACTCTCACAGTGACAAGGACCGTTTTACTGAAACTAATACTGGCCAGATGGGTTTCAGATGGGGAGCAGAACTTGGGGAACTGCTTTGCCAACTGAATGACTGGAGAAATGAGAAGGCTTCTAAAATCATTAGATGATAGTGCTTTCCTTTTAATTGAGGCAGAGTATCTTACCATGGGCCAAAAGGTACCTAAATCGTTCATCTCGCCCCTATTCCTACTCCCTCTTCTTTGTTTTTTTTTGTTTTTTTTTTCTTGAAATGTTGAGACTTCCCAAGTCTTTTTTTTTTTTTAGTGCTGGAATTACCAAGGAAGATTTTGTTGTGTCATGCTTGGGTTTCAAGTACTTCAGTCTCCTTCCACAGTAATGAGGAGTTATTAGAGTGGACTTCTGATGTCCTTCAGAGTGTGAAGTCTGGTCAGTCTGGGCTGACCCCCCTTTGGCTTTTGTTAGATATCATGTGTAGTGACCATCAGATCCAGTGTGTAAACTGTCATAGTGACCCAAAGGAGTTCTAGGTCATGATCTGCCTGGCCCTTGGAGGGTGTGGTGTGATTATGTCAGTACCCAGGGAGAAAAAAGCGAGTTGAGCTGCTCCTGCTGCAATTACTGTAATGCCAACTGCTAACACCAACCAGCTTGGATATCTTCCTTTAAACCTTTAAAAGAAACTCTTTTTGTAGGCACTGTTTTGTTGGAGTGTTTCTGGCAGGCAGTGACCTGTGCAAACTGAAGCCTGTTTCCCACTCACACCCGTGTGCAGCCCCTGCTCTGCTGCTGCCCTGGGTTTCCTCCTGAGTGAGGCAGTGGCAGTGCTTTGATTACCTCCCCTCTGAATAACTGGGCAGTAGTAGATTCAGTGAAGGATTGGATCTCAATAAAGTGGCAAAAACTCCCACAGTATCAGTGAGACTGACATTTGGTGTTCACAGACACAGGCACTGTGTGCACGTAGCTCTGGGGGGTTATCTATAAACTTTATAAGTCCTTTGCTTTCCTGATATTTTCCCTGGCCACAACAAGATGCTGCTTAAAGGCAAGATGAAGAAATAGCCTTGTAGCTTGTCTTTGAACATTGAGGCTAAATGGGGAGAGGGAAAAGAAATACTATAGTGTGATTGGAAGGGGTGCAAAACCCATTTAATTTCCATCTTCCTGGATGATGTGGGAAGTGAGTTACTGGCTAGAACTAAAGGTGCCATCGTTGATGGGCAGCTGTGGGTGAGAGTGCTTGGAGACTGTGTGTTAGATCACATCAGATGCATGCTGCTATCAGCCCCCAGTCCTTTCTCTGTTTGCCAAGAAACATCATGTTTTGATCAGGCTTTGTCTCTTTATTAAGAAGAATCAGTACTGGTCTTGTTTTCCTTCCTGCAGCCATTTACCTGGATTGTGCCTGGAGTGCTAATGGGGGGAGAAAAGAGAAAATCAGAAAAAGCCAGGTAGGAAGCCAACTTCTTAAACTCTGTTTTGGGTCCTTCTGCCCTACAGTGTCTTTATCTGTTACTCATCTTCTGAGTGTTTTTCTTACTGGGAGAGAGGATGGTGGGCTTGGATCAAGCTGTGATTCCCCTGGATCTTACACAGACACAGTGACTGGGTCAGCAGGAAATATTCACTTCCCCCAGTTGGATCTGCTCCTAAAATGTTGATGAGCCTTCTGAGAAGATGATCTCTTCTGTCAGTATTTTTTTTTTCCCTCTCCTGACAAACTCCTCTATTTGCTTACCAGCCGGTGCTGCCTACAGTATTTGTTATGGGGGAAATTGCTTGCTGGAAAAGAGATTTCCTGGTGTTAAAAATCCCTTCCTTTTCCCTTTTTAAAAATTGAATTGTAAGCCGATAATCCAAAATGGCATTTTCATTTCTCTCTCTGTAAGCATACACAAAAAGAAGTTTACTCTTTACAGTGAAACAAGTACTCAATTAGAAAGGAAAACCTAGCTTAGGTGTATTAGATTTTTTTTTTTAATATTAATATTTCTTTCTACCCTGTCCTTTCACAGAGTATGCCTCTGAGTATCAGTGATGATCAAGGATAAATTTTAGCTGTGCAAGAAATGTCAGTTTTAATCAGTGAGAAAGCACTATCCCTGATTTTACTGTCACCCTTTTTCCCTCTGAGAGTTCCACTTCCTCGCTCTGGCTTCCTATTCCAGAGTTACTGGTAACCTATATATTTTGGGGTTTTTTTTCTTTCTTTTTCTTACATGGATTTCCTTTTTATTTTGGTTTTTAAATCTATACAGATTACGAAAAGGGATAAATATCCTGATTTCCACCCCTGGTCGCCTGGTTGATCACATCAAGTCCACAGAATGTATTCATTTCCGTCACACTCAGTGGCTCATTATTGATGAAGCAGACAGGTAAACTTGCAAGTCTTTAGATATGGAAAATAATTATGATGCCCTCTGCATCCTAATTCACTAAATATTAAAAGAAAAATACAAGAGAAAGCGTGATCTTAAGCCATTCATGCCCAGTGGCCTCAGCCAAGCACCAGATGTCTGGGATTAGGAAGAAATACCCGCTTTGGACAGATTGTTGCACAATTATTCATTGCAAAGATGTCATGTAGTATTCAGGACTTTCTCCTCATTCCTTCCTGCAGCACCTTTTATCCCCTCTGCTGTTTTTGTAGGATCCTGGACCTGGGCTTTGAGAAGGATGTGGCTGTGATACTCAACACTTTAAATGCCCACAGGGAGACACGTCAGAATGTCCTGCTGTCAGCCACCCTCACAGAAGGTGGGTTATAGATACTCTTTTAGCTGAAAAATGCAGAGGCAGCTGCAAAATAGTTGGTTGAGTCTGATTGTTACAGCCCAGTTTGAAGCTTTTTGCAGAAGTGGAGTAATGCCTGTTTATTTCTTTGGCTGATGACACTTGTCCCTCAGTACTGGAATTGCTATCAGTGTCTATGTATTTACATGGTCCTTACATATGTCTCCTAAATTGGAGAGCAAAGTGATCTGGGAAGCACTGATTAGTTTCTTTGCTGTGCAGATGCAGAATTAAGGCAGAAAGCTGATGACAAGAGAGCTGCTGCGTGATTTGCTCTATATCAGCCAAGCAGGCAGGAATTGAACCAGGCCTCCTGACTCCTGCGCTCTTGAGAGAGCGAGGATTTGTTGTTTTCTTTCCCACACACACATCTAAAACCAGGGCTGCCAAATGCTGTCTGTCTGTCTGTAAAGACATTTTTGTACACTGAAATAGCCCAGTTGGCCGAAGCAGTGCCTTGTGAAGGTTTTGGTGGAGTCCACTGCAGCTAAGCCTGGCAAGCCCTGCTGAGTCTGAGGCTTTGTGGAGGTGTTCTGTCGGTGGCACGGGCATGGCTCACTAGGTCTGTTCCCTTCACTCCTTTTCACTGGAGTTGTGTTAGTTGTTTGGTTTCTGTGAACACCTCCTCCCACCCCAGGCTGGGCCTCACGTGTTTCTCGCTTCCTGTGGTTCAGGAGTTACCCGACTGGCCGATATCAGTTTGAACGATCCCGTCAGCATTTCCATAGCAGATGAAGTCCAGAAGGTGCTCAAACCAGCATCACAAAAGGATAGAGAAGCCAGTAGTTCATCAAACTGCATGGAGCAGGAAAACTTTGCTGTTCCAGAGAAGCTCAAGCAGTATTTCATGATGGTCCCCAGCAAACTGAGGCTTGTCACGTTAGCAGCTTTTATCCTTGGGAAATGCAAGGTGAGATTCTGTTTGCATTTATATTACTAAATAGCCCTTTGCCCTTTCCAACTCCTTTATCTGTTCCTCTGTCAAGGATAGCATGGATTAAACCCAGGGCTTTATCTTGAACCACAGGAGAGCTGAGGTGCCATTGTGCCTTTCGTGCTAGCAGTGAGATGTGTACTCACACTTCTTTTGTGCTCTCACTGTTTGGTGTCAAACTCTTGTAATCCTTTTTCCATGTAATTGTATCTCCAGAAGTGTAAACCCCAGGGATCTTCCAGCAATCAGGGAACTGGGAGAGTCCTGTGGAAGTGGTCACATGCAATTCTCTTGTCTTTCGTGCAGTTTGAAAAACACCACAAGATGATCATCTTTTTCTCCAGCTGTGAACAAGTGGAATTCTACCATGATCTCCTTGTAAAGGTCCTTGCAGGAGGGCCAGAGTCGGAACAACCTGGACGTTCATCTCCCTCCTCCGTGTCCTTACAGTTTCTCCGCCTGCACGGCGACATGGAACAGGAAGTAAGCATTCCCAAAACGTCAGGATCCGCAGCTTTATTCCTTATTCCCTGTGATTTATTGTGTGGCTATTTCGGGGAGGAGGGCAGAAGAGAGGACAGAGAGTCATTTCACCTCTAGGGGCCTCACTCTTCCATCTGCTAATGAGAATAAGGATATTGTCCCATTTCTGGGAAGTACCTTGGTAGCTGTATCTGAAAAGCACAGCTGAAGAGGCAAGAGGTGTTATTTCAGCAGGCTGAGGCGGCCTTTCTCTATTCCCACTGGGTGCACTTAAACCATTTATATCCTGTGGTCACAGTGTCCACTATGACCTGTGGTTCTTTCTCCTGCAGTCCAGACAGACTTCTAATGCCAAAGGAAAACCTTGCCCAAGCCCTGAAACGTTACCACCTAACAGGTTGCCCCCATTAGCTGAGGATGGAGCAGTTTGGCTTTGGTTTTGAAGAACAGTGTCTTGACAGATTGCTATTATTCCATCCAGGGAAAAGAGCAGCACAACAGTGATTACCTCGAAATCGGTTTAGGTTTTAGTCAGATAGACCTGAGTGAAGAGGTTGGAGCTTGTTACAGAGGGCTGAGAGGCCAGGAGAAGAGTGTCAAACGAGCTGTCACTGCAGAGTTTCCCTGAGTAGCTGAGAGACCTCCCTTGGAAGTTCAGCCTCTGATCCTGCCCTTGGTCTGTGATGGAGAGAGTTGCCACTCTACTCTGAGCTGCACAGCAGAGATGGTAAATGAATAGAGCTCTTCTGATGAAGCAAGAGGTGAAGAGCCATTGTTTTTCTCACTCATTCCCATCCTGTGGAGACCAGAAACATGTGCTTTGCTGTCCCTGCAGTCTGGCCTTTCCTCAACCTGCCTGCCTGAGCAAGTGAGCAGGCCTGGTCTGGCCCAACTCTACCCTGACCAGCTGTTAAGCCAACAGAACACCACTAAGTAGCTGGCACCAGGGGAAGGGTTTTGCCTTTTTAGTACCCAGTGTGTAATTAGTGCTTGATGTCTTCAAATTAAGAGCATTAATGGAGCTAAATTGTGGATCCCATATGGTACTGCTGAGCACGGCTGCTGTCATTGTCAACAAGATACAGCGTGCTCTCTTCTTTAATTTTTGTCAGCAGAGGGTTCAGTGTGTAAGCAAGGGCCCAAGTTTCCCTTCTTTGTACCTCTAGCTGGGAGTGAAGTGTCTGAGGTTTCTTCTATATCATCAACATAACGGGGCATTCGCTCACCTCCCAGCCAGAGCTCTGGGAAGGAGGGTTTGAAACATGGAGCGGGGATGTTTTGGAAGGAGGGCAGAGAAAGGAAAGGGATTTGGTGTTTCTGAGGCCAGAGAAGACCTAAGCTCTGAAAAGCAAAAGAGCAAATGGAAGCAGATCAAAGGGATTGTGTGTGGGCAGTTGTTTCCCACAATTACAGAGGGGGAGGGTAGGTGCAGAGGTGGTACTGGAAATGAAGACCAAGTGCTGCTTTAGTTATTAGATCTTTAGTTATTAGTGCTCAGAGACTGTCTTGTCAGATAGCAGATATCATTGAGATGTAACACGAGTTGGGGAGTCAGTTTTTGTGCCTTTTATCAAGTTAAAAACAGCCCCCAAAGTTGTGAGTTAGGCTGACAAGAGTGTGCTTGGGACGGTTGGGGGACTGGCAAAGCAGGAGGCTTTTGAAGGCAGCTGAGGAGCTGTACTGGGTTCCTGCAGTTCTGGGGCTCAGTGGCTCAGAGACTGCTGGTGGGATAATTTGGGATCTGGAGATGTGGATGACCCTGCCTGGGGGCCTGAGCTTGTGTTAGAAGTGGGGACTGCAGAGTTCAGGCTGGGGAGAACCTGACTGACACTTGTGGGAAGGACCAGCCTCTGTCCCAGTGTCTGCAGCCCTGTTGGTGGCCTTTGCCAGTATGAGGGAAAGGTGTCTGCAGAGCCCAGGAGTCCTGCCTCCTACCCCTTTGGACAGGGGTTTCTGGCCAAGCTCTCACCTCTCGTGCCCTGTTACTCTTAGTCTTGTCCCACAGCAGTTCACGTGAGCAACTGTGCAGCTGAGCATCGCCGGTGCTTCATAATCCCAGAGTCAGTCCAGGGCTGTCTGCACGGCCCATTGGGCACATGATGAGCCTGATCTCTTGTGATGTGATTATATCACTGTGTCAACAAAATGGGCTTATCCTGCCCATCGTGTGACTGGACAGACAGCAGTGAACGTGTCCAGCTTTTTCTTGCACTCACAAAAGCCTGTGCTGCCCACCGAGTGTGCCAGTGCTTCTGCCGGTGCTGCCTAATCCTTTGTGGATCCCCTCTCCATGTAAAACTGCTCCTGCTTTTTGGCATGCACAGGCTGTGCTTCTGTGCAAACCGTGGAGGTGTTGGCTGCTTTGATTTGACCAAATGCATCCAGGCTTCCCCAGACACTGTTCTTCCTTGCCTGGGATCACACCTGTGTGCCACAGATTTAATTTTTTTTTCCATTTGAAGGAAGAGTCTTACTGGAACTCATGAGGCCAATTCCTTTGCTTTTGAAGCTGTATATGATCTAATGATCAGCACACAGTTGTTAAATTGTTACCTTATGTAATTTGCTTTGTCTTTGATCGCAATCTGCGTAAGCAGCTTCGTAATTTTTATTTTTCAATCTTCTAGGAAAGGACAGAGGTCTTCCAGGAGTTCCTGAAATCCAAGACCGGGGTCTTGCTTTGCACTGTAAGTAACTTGGAGTCCCTTTGCAGCTCCACACTAATGGGCCTGTCTGATCCCTAATGGTAGACCAGAGGATTTGGCACTGTCTGATTCCAGCTCTGTCTGACCTTGAGGAAAGTCATCTCCTTTCTCTGCATCTCACATGTTAAGCAAGGACTGGGGCCCTCTTTGCAAACTGTTCTATGATTTTTTGCTGCAAGGTACCACGCACAGATGTCTTATACAGAGGCCACTAAGTATTTTGCATGGCTTTATGTCTGGAAAAATCCGTTCATTTGAGGCTGGAGTCTTGCCCTCTACGTGCAGCCAGCAGAATGCAATCCTGATTTGTGGCGTACCCCATAACTGCCAGAAAAATGGGATGTAATGTGGTATTTCCCATCTTAATAACTACCCCAGGGTTAAAACCAAACACCTGCAGGGGTGGAAGGGGAGCCCAACCAGAGAAGGGGGTCACTGGAAATGCACACACTCTGCTGCTCTCCACGCCCTGTGCCCTTCAAGCTTCTTCCAGGGGCGCTGAGGGAGAAATTTTTGTCCTCTGCTGAAGTTTGCCGGCACCCCTTGTGTTGTGGTGGCACCTTCCCCTCTCGTTGCTGACCTGTGGGTGCCACAGCCTGCTGCAGTGGTGCAGAAGGCTGCACGATTTGCTCTCTAATAGTGGCAGCTGTTGATCTGCAAACGTGTGAATCTTGGCGATTTCTGCCCACCGCAAACCTGTAAATTACAGCGATCGGGAGTAATTAGAGCTGAGAAACCCTCTCCAGCTCTGAAATGACTCCTGTTCTTGCAGCACAGTGTTCTTAAAGGAAACCAGTTGCAATTTCTTTCAGAGAAGGGGGGCTGGATTCTTCTCTAATTTTTATGCCTGCAGTTCATCCCAGGACTGCTGTGTGTATGCAAGTGTTTGATTTAGCACTGCCAAATTATGTATTATATTATATCACCTCTAAAGTGGTACTTGTTACATGCTAGTGTTGGTCCTGCTTGTGTGCAGGACCTTTCAGTGGTTTGGTCAAGGTCAGAATGCATCCTTGCTATGCATAATTGTAGCTATAACTTGGTTTCCTTGTATGCAGAGGTAATACTTCAGTGTCTCAGCTGAAAAGAATAGCAAAGCTTAAATCATTCAGGTTAAGTGACTTGAAGATAAAAGGTGTTTGGTAAATTCTAAAAAATAAATAGCTAAACTTTGTTATGCTTCATGCACGTGCTGCCTATAACTGAGAAATTTCAGGTGCATATCTTGTGGTTGAAACTCCAATTTAATGAGTTTGGAAAGATGGTGAATGCTCAATTTTAGACAAAGAGAAGGCAGAATCCCTGGGCTGTCAGTTCCTGGGTGAGACTATTTGAAGGGGAAATGGCAGCCTGTGACAGGAAAAATCTGTCAGGAAAAGTACAGCTGTTGACAAGGTAGGAAGAAGAAGTTGGATAAAGAAATCCCAGTGGATGGGATTCCCCTCTTGAGACGCTGGAGGTGTGGTTTGATTTCCTGCCGTGCCACAGGCTCTGTGCAGGTGGATATGGGATTGGGGGATTACCAGGCAAGTAGCAGTGATAGTTGAGTTTGCCCCAGACCTGTCACAGCTTGGAGGTAACGTGAGTTAACCTGGATTGCCGTGAAGAGGGTGGTGTGAGGTAACACATTTATCAAAACCCTCCTCCATTTCAATCTAAGCCGTTTCCTGCAAGGCAGGGATGCAGGTCCTGAGGGTTGTGGTGACCATGGCTCAGCTGGCACGTGGGCAGCACGTTAAGCGCAGTAAGTTGTGTGTCTGAGTCCAAAATCTCTCGGCGCTTCAGCTCCCCATCTGCAAAATGGGGAAAGCAGCACAGTTCTATCTTACAGAGATGTTGGGAGGACAAATGCATTGAAAGCAGGAGGTGGCCTGTTACCACAGTAATGGGGACCATATGGACACCTTAATATAGAGATACACTTTGCACCAGTCCCACATTACAGGTGCCTCCCCAACGCAGATGTCCAAAGGGCAGCCAGGCACTGTGACCACCTCCTGCCTCTGAGGGCATTGCTTTTTCTGACACTTTTTCCTTCGGATCAGCAAAAAAACCAAAAAAAAGTTCCGCAAAAAAAAGACGGTTCTGTTCTTCTCGCCGCGAAATCACGCTCTGTGCCCACGAAATTTTGAAACCTGGCTCGCGAAAGAGCCACACAAATAACGTTGCCGTCCTTCCCTTGTCCCTTATGCCATGTTCTCCACCCATCTTTCCGCTCTAGTAAGCAATGGGACCTGCTGTTCCTTTTATTAATTTGCTCTATGTCATATGTATATTAATATATTCCATGAAATATTTTTTTGCCAGGCAATATAAGCTGGCAGGCGAGGAAATAAAGAAAGGGCCGCTCATCTCAGAGGATCTCGTCCAGATTTATTTCTCTCTCCTTCAACCGAAGTTCTCCGCGGCTTCCTCTGGGACGTGCCTTTTAAACAAGTTCATCTCTTCCAGGGAGGGAGGAAAGATCATTTGGAGATTGTTTGCTGTTTACTCAGTCACGCTAACTCATCTTGCCAGTTTTCTGGCGGCCCCAGCCAAGAGCTTTCGCCTCTGACAGCTTCTGTGCTCTCCCCTTCCTCCTCTGATTACGCAGCCCAATCTGTCACCCTGCCGACGGGGGTCTCTACCCTGCTGATGGCTTTCCACACTCGGCAGTAATGACTTTTGGCAGGCCAGGAAGGCGCGAGAGCTTCTTCCCCAGCTTGGAGAGCCGTTAGGCCCTCTCTGCCTGTTAGCTAAAGCACTTTGTGAGCTTCTTTGGTAAATAAATGAGTCATTTTAATCCAACTGACAGCCTGGCACCTGAGCAAGCTGCCTTCCATCTGTACTTCTAGGCCTCATGTAGGCAGCCAATTGTCAAGCTCAGGGCCTTCAAGACCTCACCATTGAGTGTCTTTCAAAAGCAACTTTAGCAATTTCCTTTGCCCTAATTAGATTGTGTGAGAGGGACTGAGTGAAACCAAGGCCCTTGCAAAACTTTTGTGGCCATGTTGGTTCTGATCTTCTGCAGTGACAGGCCTTGCTTTTGGGGTGGCCTTTTAGTTCTCTGTTCCTTTGCACCCACCCCCCTGTACCCCCGTTCCCTTGCACCCACCCCCTGTCCCCCACCACCACAAGCACAGGCTGGTAGCACCAATTATTAGAAGCAGAAATTCCAGCCTTTCTGGCATTCCCCAGGTGGATTGTTCCTCCATCCTGTGTCTTGCAATTGGCATCAGGGCAGGAACGTGGTCAGGGCTTTAGATTATAGTGTTTGCTGGGCACCTGGGCTTTCTTTAAAATTGCACTGGTGTAGGTTATTTGTCCTTGCTCCCATCAGATGGTCACTGAATTCTGCCTTCCACTGCCCACTGAAAGGAGTCAGCAGTGACCTGCCAAGGTGTCATATCCTTGATTTCCCTGTAATTAAGGAATGGTGGTGTGAGGTCATGCATGGAAAGGGGAATATCTGTTGGGTGGAAGAGAGGTACGTTGGAAATCTGTTGGGCTTCTTGAAAGAGTACTGGCAGCAGAGTAGTGCTTCTGTGCATGGAATAAATGTGTGCCAGTGAAACTGGGTAATTGTTGCTTGAGCTGTATTCTCTCTCCTGGTGAGCTGACCCACAAGTAATATTTTAAAATTCTGGGAAGTGGAAGCTCACAGGCTCTGCCAGCAGAGGAAAGCAAATCAACTCCCAACTTTTTACCCTAGTTCTACCTTGCTGCTGTCTGCTGGGGCCTTTGAGGAAAAGGAGCTACAGGAGACACAGGTGGACTGATACTGAGGAATCTTTGAGAGTTTGCAAAACACTCCAATTACCAGTAAATCCCAAAAGACTTCTGAAAGAAAGCCAAGTGAAACCCCAGGAGAATAGCTGTTGATGTGTGTCAGTAAGGACTGAGGGGATTTGGTGGCTTGTGAAAGCAGTAGTGAATGCAAGGCTGATGATGGGAGAGAGCCTTCTGCTAAGTGTTGTCCCTGGCTATTTGTTAGGCTTTTGGTTACTCTTTTCAACTTTGGCAAATGCACATGAGAACAGTGCTGTCTGTGGCAGCGATTTTCCAACCTGAGGTGTTGGGAAAATGCATCTTGGAGGAGGGGGAGAGTCTGGATGGATGAGAGGGATGGCTCCCGCCCCTGCTGTCTGCGTCTCCTTCCCGCGCTGGAGGTGCCTTCTCCTGACTACAGGGAGGGCTTGGCTGGTGGTTTGTTTTAGGGGGAAGGAACTGACCCTGTCCCAAGGTCAGAGCCCTCATCAGACAGCCTTTCCTCACCTCCTGGATGTGAGGAAGAGCACAGGAAAGGAAAAGACCAAAGGCTTGTCAGCGTGGAAGAACAGAGCCGAGTCAGACGTCAGCGCTCCCGTCTGATCGCGCTGCAGAGTTTATAGTCTTGTTATCCCAGTAACTGCCGCACACGCTCCCCAACTTCTCTTGATTTATTTTCTCCAACCCCCCTTTAAATGGCTTTTTGTACATCTGTTCGTTCCGACTCTGGGAACGAGTTGCTTCTTAATGAGCGTGTTGGAGCGCAAGTGTTGTGTTATTTCGGAGTGGGCGCTGTGGAAAGTGTCTCCTCTTTTACTGCAGTTGGAGCCACAAAGCAGCCTGGCTAGTGCTTGTGGGAAGGGCCTTTGCTGCCAAAACATCAGCTTTCCCAGTCTTTTAACGTGTGTGGGAGTTGCATGAAAACACTTCAGTGGGTGGCTGACACATTTTTAGTACATTAAGCTCCTGCTTACGTTCTTAATATATTCTATTTTGCAACTAGCTAAAAGATACACGTGTTCCAAAACATTCCCTAACAGAGTTAACCCTGCACACCTGCTCTGCTATTGCGCCTGGTGAATGTAAAATCCAGGGAGGATGTGAGGACATTACTAATGAACAGAAATTCAAGAAGGGAGATTGAAATGTGTTTGCACTCCCCGTTTTGGGCAGTATTTAAACTCTCTTTTCTCTCTGAAAGGGTATGTTTTTTGAGCTATACTGGCTGTGGATAACTGAAGGGTCTCATTCAGGTCCTTCTCCAAGTTGATGGGTTTTCTCACCAGCTGGCACATCAAATAACACCCCTGACAGCAGCTTCAGACTCTTTTCTTCATGGCTGAATTTTGTTTCTCCAAGTCAAAACCAGACTGGTGCACATCGAAGGGAGAGCTGAAGTCCCCTCTCCTCGAGCTGTGCCCCAGCTTCCCACAGATTCTGCTGGATTGCTTGTTGGCCTTTGTTTTTAGGGCCAGGTGACCTGCAAGTCATCTGCTCCTCAAATTCAGACCATCACCTAGGAAACAACTAATTATTTGTGGGTAGAGATCAGTGTATCTTTGGACGTTCCACTCAAGGCCAGGGATCCTTGACCATTTGCCTTTTTTTTTTTTTTTTCTTCCCTTTTCATCATAAGCAGCCTGGATTTGGCACTTAGGCTTGCTGTGGAGAGAGATATGCTCAGAGATGATGTTGCCTTTCAGAGGTTGAATTCTGCCTCTCATTGTTTGGGTGGTAGGTCTGTTTTCATCAGTGAAGCAGTCTGAGGATCCAAAGGCCATTCAGGCGGTGGATTCTCTCAGATCAAATGTAAAAGGGCTGCAGCAAACTGCTGTAATCCAGCACCACCCTCCTGAAATAGGTGTGTTTACATCCTCCAGGCTTTGGGCCATAGTAGTGGGTCATTGCTTATTGTATTAGTCTGTTAACAACAGTCCTTGCATTTTAAACCCTCAATGTTATTTGTGACCTTCAGTCCATCTCTCCCCAAACTAGGCATGTACAATTCCTTCTTGCACAGCCAGTTGCCTTCTGACATAACTGCCATCCCAGAAGAGTTGTCACTCATGCTGATATCTCCAGAGCATCTTTACTAAAGTAATTTCCTTATTAATTTTAAAGGATGTTGCAGCACGGGGACTAGACCTGCCTCAAGTTACGTGGATCGTACAGGTGGGTTTGCTGTGAGTG
Organism: Empidonax traillii; assembly: GCF_003031625.1. Taxonomy (NCBI): domain Eukaryota; kingdom Metazoa; phylum Chordata; class Aves; order Passeriformes; family Tyrannidae; genus Empidonax; species Empidonax traillii. The sequence continues at coordinate 170,703 of NW_020955227.1, forward strand.
TCTGCATGTTTTAAGTGCTCAGAGGAAATCCCTTTTCAGTCCAGAGCTTTCCAGGGAGGGAGTTCCATGAGGAGTTTAAGTGCAATCCTAATGTTAAACATTGAGTAGCCCAATAATGTCTGTGCAGTGACCTGAGTGTTTGGAGTAAGGCTTTGCTGGGTTGAGGCTGGGTAGCTGGAAGCATCCAGCTTCCAGCAGAACTGCAGAGTTCAGATTTTCCCTGAAAAACAACAAAAAAAAACCCAACAAAACCCCCACACTGCTGTGTTGCTGTTGACAGAAATATAGTCTTTGGGAAAAAAAAAAAAAAAAGCTAAGAAAGATGGATTGAACCTTAAAAATAGCAGCCTGTCGTTTCAAAGAGGAGCCTGAGAGCATGAGGCAGGTTTCATTTCTATAAAAGATTTATAATTAAAAAAAGGTTAGTTGAATTGAGGAAGAACTGATCCAGAGATTCTCGTGTATCAAGCAACACCTGGGTAGAAGGAACAGGGCACAGAGCCTCAACAAAGCTTTTTAATTTCTACCTCATCCCTTCAGGTAACAAATTTGATTTGATTTTTGTGTGGGGTTTTTTTTGAAAAAAAAAAAAGAATGATTTTAGAGCAGCCAGCTAGTTGGAGAAGGCTGAGGAGGTGAAGTCTTTAATTCCCAGATCTGTATATTAATATAATTTAACCAAAGATATAGTTGCCAGTGTTAGAACGCAGTGCAAATTACCTAAAGCCCTGGGAGACTTCTGTGTGTCCAGAAGGCGAAATCTCAGCTGTCCTGAGAGCTGTGTCCAAGAGCAAGGACCTGCAGGGAGCAATTAGATTGCTCACAGCATCTTACTCACACCTCTAGCCAGTAGAAACTTTGCCAGAGGGCACAGGTATAAACACTAGAGTGGGCTTTGGTTGTTGGGTTTTTTCCAGTTAAACTGCTGAGGGCTCATTTCTGAGCAGTATCTCTGTGCATGTTCATTTTTCCAGGAAAGAGAGGAGGGGGGCAGGAATAGGGGGGAGGTTAAAGGGAGGGAAATATGTCACCCTTTATCAGATCTTGCAGATGGCTGGGCAGTTTTGGGTGTAAGTAAATGAGGGGCACTGCTGTATTTTGGGGGGGGTCCTTTAAGCGACATTTTTTGCTTTAGTTTTGTGCCTGCTAGTTTTACATGGGAAGACAGTTGCTACCTGTGTCATACACTGCTGAAAGCACTCCCTCCTCTCTCCTAGATTTATTCTGTCCAGTAACCAGCTATGATTTGCTTTAATCCAAACAGAGCAATTTAGCCCAACTCCAAATCTGAACCAGTCACCTTTTATTTTGTGGCTTCTCTCCCAAATCCAGAGCAGGCAACTCCCCGCTCCGTGTGGGCAGCCCTGGGAGTTGTTTGATTTGAGATCATTGCAAAATTAGATTTTATATATATATATATATATATTTCTTTTTTTTAGGGGAAGCCAACAGGTTTCTGACATGCTTGCACAGAAATAACACATAAAAGGCAAAGAGAGACACCGAGATGGGGGAAACTCTCCTATTACCTGCGAGTTGGCCGAGGTGTCACGTTGACATCTCAAAAAGCTGAGGGGGGGCTGAGTGCTGGTTACAGGGACGAGCCCCACGGGCGCCTCAATTCCGAGGGAGCTGCACCCCCTTACTGTGGGGTTTGCTGAGATCCCCTTTTTTGTTCCCAGACGAGCTGGGGACGAGTCGTCTCGTTTCTAATTAACGCGCCGTGTCCCGTTAATTCCTCCTTTTTCCCCTCCCCGCCTTTTCCCTGCTCCGAAGTGCAACGCTCCGGCTTCACCTGCGGAATACATCCACCGGATCGGGAGGACGGCTCGCATTGGCTGCCACGGGAACAGCCTGCTCGTGCTGGCGCCTTCGGAGGCAGGATATGTCAGCTTGCTGGCTTCTCACAAGATTAAGTGAGTCAGAAACGCGAGCGAAAGTTTTCTTCGCCTCGTCCTCGCTAATTAACCTTCCGTGGCACTTGCAGCGGGACCGCGTCTCGTGCAGGTTTTAATAAGGGTTTATTAATTCTCGTGATCCGGGGCTGGCCCCAGACTAGCGGAAGGAGAAAGAGGGAAGCGTGTGAAAATCATCAGCCTGACAGGTTGTGCGTGAAGTGAGTGAGGGGGTGTGGTGAGGGGCAGAGGGGAGACAACAATCTTTTTTCACCCCATTGTTTTCTCTCCGGCCTGGGGTTCAAATCGGGGAGATCACGAGTCAAACGAGCCTGTCAGATGCTCCCTGGCCATCTGCCTGCATGGCACCATATTGTCAGAGGTGTTACCAGAGATTGTGCTTGCTCTTCAGGAGAGGTCTGGTGGAGAAACTGCTGGGGAGATGTGGGTCATACCTGGCAGGTAATGGACCAAGATGTGTTGTTGAAGTGGCTTGTGACAGTCCTGGAAGGCAAAAAGGGAGGGTGGACTCTGCAACCAAAAGTGGGGTGTGCTTCCAAGCCTTGGGAAGGCTTCTCCTACATCAGCTCTGGCTTAGACTTGGGAGTAGACAGCAAGGAGAGCAAGCCAGGCTCGGTAAGGACCTGCCCAGTGTGCAGTCAGGCACCTGGTGGCCAGCACGTGATGAGATTTTTAGTCCATCTCTGCTTGCACAACGGTCCTTTTGTGGGGAGAACCCACAACTGGCTGCCCACATTGCTAGGCAGGAGTGCTGGTGGGTCTGGAGCCTCCTCAGGTGGGGCTGTGTGACTCCCCTCGCTCCCTGCACCGCTGTCTCTCAGCGTTTGAGAACATCAGCAGAGTCCCCTCGGTGTTGTACCAGTGTTGATGGAGCCCTGGAAACTCCTGCACAAATTAGTTCTCTTTTATTTCTCGTGTTTCTGTCGGGTGGAGCTGCTTGGAATCGGATTTGGTTTTGCATCCTTGAAACAAACAATTGTTGGCAGTAAATACAGGCTTATTCTAGGCTGTGAGCCATTTAGTGGTCTAACAAAGAGCCATCCATCATCCCAGGTAACTATCTATTAAGCAGACACCAGCAAGACATGGAAGGCTAAGCTGACAGGGGCTTTTTTTCATGTAACAAACAGCACTGACATTTAAAGGTGAAATCCCACATAATTGTGAATTTTTAGCTCCAAGTGGAAAGTTCTGTTTTTCTATTTTATAATATTTTGGAGGCATTAGGGGAAGGAGAGGGAAATTTGCCTCCCTTTTATTTTAAATGGTCACACTTTTATCCAATTTGGTTGGGTTTTAACAAGTTTTAAGTTCGCTCAGGGTGGTAATTACATCTGCTAAGGGGACCTGTTGTTGAGCTGGAATCTTCAGGAATCTGTAGAAGACTCTGAAGGAGCAGGGGCAGGTTTATGTGAATTTATTTTTTCCTTCACTTTTCGGAGCCAAACAACTCTGGGGGATTGTCTTTTCGTGTTTGTTTGTTTGTTTTATGTTCTTCATAAACCGTGCTGCCCTGCAGATAAAGGACTGACCAAAAAGGGGGTGTAATTTGCCTTCCTTGACCCCCATCTTCAGAGGGAAGAAAGCAAGTGTCTAATTGGCACGGGAGGGCCATCGGCCCGCTCGCAGCCGCGTGGCCTCCGCTCTTCCCACATGGATGTGGGAAGGGGCACCAGGACAGAGCAGGGAGCTGATGAATTGCAGAGAAGATGCAGGAAGGCAGCTTGGAGCTAAAGGCAGCAAGTGCCATCAGCACAAATTGCCGTTACCCTTCATAAACAGAGCATTATGGTGATAATCCTGACAATTTAATTCAGTGCGAGGGCAAAAGACAGCATGTGTTGGACTGTCACCCAGCCTCTTCAGCACTGCTCATTTTTGTTCCTTACCCTAAGTCTTTGTAGCTTTTGACTTGGTCTGCACAAGTTATTGGAGTTGGCTTTTTTTATTATTATTATTATTATTTTATTCTTTGCTAAATCTTTAAACCTCTCGAGTTTTTGTAGGGGACGAGTGCGTGCGGTGAAATTGGTTTTAATTTGTTTTGGATTTTTGTCGGGTTTTTTCTCCCCTTTTTTTTTTTTTTTTTTTTTTTTTTTTTTTTTTTTTTTTTTTTTTTTTTTTTTTTTTTTTTTTTTTTTTTTTTTTTTTTTTTTTTTTTTTTTTTTTTTTTTTTTTTTTTTTTTTTTTAATGAAATTCCCGCTGGGTTTATTGAAATGTAAATACTTCATAAAATATGTATTTTGAAGAAGACAAAGCGTGAGATGGGTCCCTGCAGCCTTCAGCTGGTGTAAATGAGAGGTGCTGTGCTGGTTCGCAGCAGATGAGGATCCGACCCAGAGTTTTTTCCTAAACCCCTCCACCCACCCCAGCATGCATGGGAGTAAGTCCAGGAATGTTGAGAGTCGGAAGTAATGAGAGCAGACACGGCTTTGTTCCTGGATGAAAATCCACTTCGGAATTAGAGATGACTGCCTTTGAAATTGGAAATCGCTCGCAATTAATTTTCACCGGTACCTGAAGCCTCTCCTTGGCTTCCACCGCGGAAAAGCAGCGTCAGCCTTTGCCAAAACGATCTCACTTTGGCTCTGCTGAGATCGGGAATTCCCGGTGGGGCTCGGGGAAAGCTGCAACTTTCTGCTCGGCCTTTGTGTGCGGCTCGAAGTTGTGGCTCCTCTCCCCAGCTGTAAATTCCTGCGTGCACAACATGCACACTCACGTTTCCTGCGTGTTTCCTATTTCCTCCCTCTCTCTCTTTTTTTTTGTTTTCTTAAAGATTCTATCTCAGCTCCCGAGCGCAACGAACAGATTTTCCTTCAAAGGGAGGAGGCGAGAAGCAGGAGAAAGTCTGTGAGGTTCACTTTTTTTTTTCCCCCCCCTTTCCTTTATGTCTCTTTTAGTCCCTTCAGCTGCGATCTCGCAGCGCCTGCCTCGACAGCTATCAGATAATTTCTTTATCTCCTAACGGCGGCCTAACTAATTTATAAAGGGAAAGGCATCAGCGTGAAGGCACGAGTCGTTTCTCTCCCTTCTCCTGGGTTGTGCAGACCCCCCTCCCCTGCTCCCCTGGCTGCTCCCCGCTGTGAACCAGGCTCACAGATCTGTTCTGCTGCGCTGGCGTCGCGCCAGGCGAGGGGAGGATCGGGGAGAGGGGGTGACAACTCCGACAAATCAATGTCAAAGGTTTGACATTTTCATTCAGAGCCGCCTCAAAGCCACCTTTGGCGGGGGTGGGGAGGGGGAGGCCTGCTTTTCTCTTGCTTAAGTGGTTGCCATTTATGTTTTAATTTACTGTTCTACGTTTCGAAACCAAACAGAGAAACCCTCCGGTTGTCGTTTTATGCTCCATTTCCCTTTTCCCCCCCCATCGCTCCCCCGCCTTTTCCCTGCGAAGGAATCTCCCAGCTGCACACCAGTGGGGCTGGTCTCCCACGCAGGGGGATCTTCTGGCCTGTCCCTGCTCCTCTGGGCCACCTCTTTTCCTCTCCTTACGCCGTGGGGGGGGGGGTTGAAAAGGCAAATTGCAAAAAGTAAAAGTATTTTTTGCTTTAACTGGGGGAAGGACTGGGAAGCAGGTGAGGATCGCTGTACACAGTATGGCAAAGATTCATCCATTCCTGCTAGCTGGGTGTTTAGAGAGCAAGGATACAAGCAGTATCCTTGTTCTTATCATTTCTACAAATTGAAGAATATCAGCAGTGTTTCCTTTCAGAACCCACGGGCACCTTTCCAGCCATCTGAGAACTGCTGGACCCCATAAGATTTCTCTCTTCCTTAAGATTGATGTCATCCCAAATGAACTCCTTGGGCTTCTGTGCATTTGTGATTTATTCTGGCATTAAAAGGAAAAGAATCTCTTTGCTAGAAATGACCTTTGCCCGTTACTGAAAATTTGGGCCCATAAACTTCTGGCTTTGTGATCTGAGTAATTCCCTTTGGAAACGGGACCCAGTTTGGATGCAGCTGTAATATTAATGGCCTGGAGCTGCACAGCTGTTCCTGTGTTGTCACCTGGTGCGTGTGTGCCCCATAAGACAGTGTTAAAGAGGACAAAGAATTCCTAGGCTCCTGTAAATGCACCTCTAAGTAGGACTGTTTGCTCGGAAATGGAGCAGGTTTGTAAGCATTTCCATATCTGGGCCATGGCAGTGCCCAGCAGTGTCTTGCAAGCAGGACTGGAGAATAAATCATCTGGTTGAGTCTACAGGAGGAATGTGAGTCGACAGAATGAAAATAAATGCCCAGTGTGAAGCCTGGCTAGGACAGCTGACTGAGGCTCCTGCATGTAAAAAAAAAAAAACGCCGTGGGGTCCCTAATGGGCTGGGCTTGGGCTTTGCACTTCAGATGAGAGGGAAGGTGAGTTCTCAGAACAGGGAAGGAAATCAAGGCCTGTATCTGGTGTCAGAGGTGGCTTTTGAGGCTATAAATGAGTTGGAGGGTGAGTGTGTCCATTGGGAGGTGTCTCTGAGCTTCGACCCAGGCAAGGTAGCCAGGAGTTGGAATGATGTAGATCTTGTGGGAAAGAGTGATGATGTGACCAGAAGGAAGGAAGGTGTGGGAGAATTGGCTTGATAGGAGAAGATCCTTGGGATTTTGTTCTTATCCTCTGAGTCACTATGAGAGGAAGGAGCTGTGTCTTTAAACAGCTTTAGCTTTAGCTCCTAATTTTGGGAGCGTGGTCTCTAATGGGGGGGTGGAAACAAATGTGTGTAAACAGCAAAGCATCTCAATCCTTTGAATGAGGGTTGAGTGTCTCTTATTCCAGAGGTTCTGGAAGCTAAACTGGGAGAGACAAGATGCAGGAGAAGTGGTAGAGTAAGTGGAGCACGTGTTTCCAGCCTCTGTGTGTGTGTGTGTGTGTGTGTGTGTGTCACAGTCAATCTCTTACAGTTGCACAACCAACCAAATACAAACACCTCCTGCTCCCTGCCCGTGGCATCAAATGTACAGTGAAATGGTTGACAACCTCTTGGTTCAAGGTGGAGGTTGCAGATCTTATTCTTTAGAGTTACAAAGCAAATCTACAAGAAGCACTAATATTATGAGCTGCTTCAACTCTGTCTTGAGTTTCTTTTAGTGAAAAACGTAACCAGATGGTTCCCAATTGTCTCGGTGCTTCCCAGTGCAAGGAAAGAAAAATTCTGAAAATAATGGAAGTGTAATTAAAGACCTAAAGTTTTTTCTTCAGTCAGTTCCTCTGGTTGAGAGCCAAGGGGACTTTCAGTGAACTCAGAGTCCACCCTCAGTTATTTTGATGCTCTGTTAGGACTGGCGTGTGTGTTGGTGACTTAAAACACGTGACAAGATCGTGGGTAAACCTGTGTCTCTGTGACACAGAGTAAGTTTACCTGGGGCCAAAATTTTACCTTGGTAACAATTTGAGGGTTGCTGAGGGATTGTCTGGGCTAAGACCTCATGTATTTCAGGGATAAATCCTTAAGTTGAACATGTAAATCTCAAACTTTTTTGTTCAAGTGTTTCCAGTCTGTGGCTCGTTCCACTCTGTATTTCTAAGTAGGAGAAACAGTAATTTTTTTTTTCTTTGTTGCCTCAGTGTTTCAGAGATGAAGATGGAGAAGGTGTTAACCAGCCTGATGAAAGATGATCGCTTCAAGTTGCACAGACCAGGAAGGAAGGTGAGTATTCAACACGTATTCCTGCCTCAGCTTCTTTACAACACGAGGGTTGCTATAGCCATGATGTCAGCCAGTCCAAATAATTACAGAACTGCCTTATATCACAATTTTCCAGTCTTTCTTGTCCCCAAAAAGCAGTTGCTTACTAGCTCTTCAGAATTATCTTTGTAAAAAACAATAAAGGCTTCTGGCTGCAAAAGCTTAGGGTTTTTTCCCCCCCCTTCAATGTTTCTGTTCTTCCTGGTTTTTCTGCACTAAAATACTGTTGGAGATGACAAATGGCACTAAACTTCTCTGAAGAAATAAGGAAAATGTATTTGGTGATGTGTTACATAGGAGTTTTTTATTTTTTTATCATCTGTATTTACTTGGAGCCTAAAGCGAAGCTCCCTGGCTTGTCAGGCACCTCTTTATTGACTTGGGCCAGCTTTGGGTCTGCCTTCAAGCTGCTAATTCACAGAATTCAGTCATTTACAATTGATGTCTCGGGCGTTGCTGCATCCTGGCAAATTAAATCCTCCAAGAACCCTCATTTTGACTGGAAGTCAAGAATGTGTCAGGCATGATGCAGCAGCTCTTTTTTTTTTTTTTTTTTTCCTCTTGGTGCTGTTCTCCCTGCTCGTGCTCTCTGTTACGCCGTGGATGAGCCACCCTGTTTCCCGGGGATGGCTGTGGTGTTCTTGGTAAACAGCCTTTTGAAAGATGTTCAGTGTCCCTGCACACCCTGTGCCTCACAGAAAGCCAGATCTGAGCTTTTTGAGAGCTCTGTTGAAAGCTCTTTCCCACCACTGCACAGTTTTTGGCTGAAATCAGCCTGTAATGCCTATATTTTAAATATCATCATGCTTAGTATATGACCTCTTAGCTCAGCAAATATGTAAAAGTTTTGGTGGGCTTTGTTAATGCAAAAATTGTTTTTAATGGTTCTTCTGTGTGTAAATGCTTTTCTCCCAAATGTGCTTATAGGGAGGGTAACTTTGGGTTTCCTCTGGAGAGTTTTTTCACCAATTATATTTATGCAGAAATTGCACTTTAAATTTGTTGCTGACGTTGGGCAGAATGTTATCTGTTCTGGGCTTGAGGACAAATGTTCTTTTCGTGGAAAGTGGGCAAAACCAAAAAAAAAACAAAAAACAAACCCCAACATGTTTTGTTCCAGGAAATTATGATTTAAGTCTTGAAAAGTGGCAGGAGAAAATGCCTTTGGAACAGCACTAAAAAACTAAGAAACCTTCTTGCTCCCAAGACTGATCAAATTGGTATTTCAGTCTGCATATTTAAGCACAGGTTTTTTGGTTTTTTGGTTTTTTTTTTTTTCAATACTCTACCTTTGGCTTTCCCCTTTTCCCAAACCCTGTTTGGGGTTGGGGCTGTTCCCCTGGTTTGGCTCAGCTGTGCTGCTGGGCAGGCCCTGCCATGGCAGGGAGGTGGCACAGAAGGAGCTGCTTCCTTTCACTTGCAGTCAAAGGTGGGATTAAATTCCTCTTTTCCCTCTGACATCAAAGCGAGTGGGGCCGTGCTGTTGACTCCACTGGAGCTGAGACACATCCACTGTGGCTGTTGGAGGGTCTTAATCTGCTGCAGGAATTCATAAACACAGAGTAACCAATTTTTGGGTGACCCAGAATCTGAAAGCGTTGGGACTGAGGAATGGGGTCGATGGGAAAAATTCTGTGTCATTTAATGGGGATGAAATTGCAGCAGTTCCGTCAATATAAAATAGGCCCCACCAGGAGTTACTTGGGAAAATACATTAAATGCAGTCAGGATCCATTGTGTTTGTTGGCTGTTTTGCTGCCAGCAGGGCTCTGTGAGTGGTCAGCAGCGCTGCCCCAGAAGGCTGCAGGGACATTTCCCAAGGTTTGAGGAGGGTTAATCTCTGTTAAATCCTGGGAGTTTGCCATGCAAGGCAGTACAATAAGCTGGGGGACACTGAGTGGGACAGGGAGGGAGGTGTCACGAGGAGCTGAGGCTGATGCAGTGGTGGTGTTGCCATTGGAGAGAGTGTGAGCTTTGCTGATCAGCTCTGCATGCACTGAGTCATGTATATATTATAGGTGCACACAGGAACCTCATTATGATGCTCTTCAGTTCTCATTGCCTCAACTCAAGTCCATTATAAGTACCACGTTGGAACATGTATTTTTTGGGCTTCTGTGTGTGCAGCCAGGGAGCAAGCTGAAGTGCCTGTAAAATGTATATTTTATATTTAGGTGTATAAAATATATATGTGGCTATGTCTGGGCGTGTGAATGTTCACCTGCCTACAAAGAGAATAAATTTGATCTTTCAACTTTTATGGAGGGGGGCAGGGGGACTTGGTGAGTTCTAGAGAAGGTGTGTGGAGGTTAGTAAAAAGTTGTTATTAAAACAAAATCCTTCATTTTGTTTTGAAGTGTAATGGAAGCAGGAGATGTTACAGCCAGGCTTTTTGGTGGTGGTGGTGGGGGGTTCCTCCCATCTCTTTCTTTTTTTTTCTTTTTTTTTCTTTTTTTTTTTTTTTTTTTTTTTTTTTTTTTTTTTTTTTTTTTTTTACTCTTTTAGAAATGAACTTTTCTATCTCAGTCTGGCCTTACTGTGTCTCAATTCCTTTTTCATTATCATATTCTTTTAATGAAATCAGAAGTTTTCAGTACTTATCCCAACCTCTCAAACCTAAAACCTGCCATCTTCATCACTGGAAGTTTCCTTCTTCTGACAGAAGGAGTTTTCCAGGTGGAGTTGGCACTGGGGGGAGTTTTTCTGATGCCTTCAACTGGCATCCAGTTGCACCCAGACTTCCTTCCCTGCTTCCCTTCTTTTAGCTTACAAACACTTTAATTGTCCACAGTCATTTTGCCAGTCGTTCAGGATCTGTCAGAACAGGCTTTTAAGGAACCACAAGGCAGAGAAAGTTCTCCTATCCCACTGGTTTCTCCAGAGCGGCCACAGCACTGCTTTTTTAACAGATGTAACAAATTTAGATCAAGCAAACCTCTGGGGCAGGCTTTTATCTTGGAAAAACGTGGAAAGGTCTCAGATTAATTGTCCTGTTCATCCAAAGCAGGATACAAGCAGATTAAAGCTTGCTTGGTGTGAGTAAAGCACATGGGATGGCTTCCCTGCACTTCCAGGGGCACTGGCTTATTTGATCTGTCCAGACACTCACGTCGTGGGCAGGTTTTATTTTTCACAGCTTGCCTCTGAGTCAGTTTTAAATTTAGATTTATTTTTCTATTATTATTATTATTATTGGGGTGGTTTGGGTTTGTTGTTTTTTTAGATGAACCTCCCTGCAAGGCAGGAATCAAACACAGGGTTTTTTTTCCTGCCCATTAGGGTGCAATTTTTAAATGAGATCTGTCTCCAGGGGCTGCAGGGGATAAAAGGCAAGGTGGAGATGGGAGGAGGGGAGAAGCTGTTTTCTGAGGACATTATGTTTCCTGCCATTTGCTTTGTTTTTTATTTATATCTCTTGGACTGACCTCACACTTTAAAAAATATGCACCTAGGGTTTTTTTATCCCTCGTTTTTGTCTTACTTTTTTTTTTTTTTTTTTTTTTTTTTTTTTTTTTTTTTTTTTTTTTTTTTTTTTTTTTTTTTTTTTTTTTTTTTTTTTTTTTTTTATTTTCCCCCAGCACCAGGAAGAAGAGATGCCTCATTTTGAAACCTAAAGGGGGGAATAAGAAAAGTCCTTTGTAATATATTGCCATATTATCACTAAATCCCCTGACAGTTGTGACACAGAAGCAAGTCACCTGTCACTTAAGCTTGAGGTCTCTTTAATTTTCTCCTGGAATTCGCACCAGGCTGTCTTTAATTTGAGGCCTTTATTGGAATTCTGAAACCTTTCTGCCTCCCCGGTGCTCAGATCTATTCTGAGTGCTGTTACAGAATGTATACAATAACCAACACAGGGATTCAGAGGGGGCTGAAGCACTGTTTATTTAACACTCTGGAGGGATTTTCGTGCTTATTCGGTCCTGGCTACCCGGCTTTCAATATCGCTTTGACAACCGTTCTGCCCTTCTCATTAATTTTAAACAGTTAAAACACAGGAAAAAGAGAAAAAAGTTTTCATTATTAAAGTGCTTTACTTTTTAATAACAGAGGATTCTGTCCGCCAGGGGAAAGGGCAAACCTCACTAATTTCACATTCATATTAAAAAACGCCGGGAAGGTGACACTTGGTGCTGCCAGGAGGCTTTAACAAAAGCAGAAGGGAGGGATGGATGGAGGCGGCGGGAGCAGGTGGGGCGGGAAAGTTTTATGTTTCACGGGCGGTGGAAACTTGGGAGTGACAACAAGGAGCGTCCACTTCGGGGAGGCTCCTCCACTTGGCCTTGATTAAACCCCCTGCAGAGGCCCCTGGGCTGGGAGACTGTCCCAGCTGAGTGACAGGCACACCTTAAGGCATCTGTAAAACGTGTCCAGAGAAGGGCAGCGAAGCTGGGGAAGGGTCTGGAGGGTAAATCATGTGAGGAACGGCTTGGGGGGCTCAACCTGGAGAAAAGGAGGCTCAGGGGGGACCTTCTCACTGTCTGCAACTCCCTGGCAGGAGCGGGGAGCCAGGTGGGGTCCAGCTCTGCTGCCAGGGAACAAGTGACAGGATGAGAGGAAACGGCCTCAAGCCGTGCCAGGGGAGGGTCAGGTTGGACACCAGGAAGAATTTCTTCATGGAAGGGGTTGTTGAGCGTTGGAATGGGTCGCCCAGGGAGGTGATGGAGTCCCCACCCCTGGGGGTGTTCAGAAAATGGCTGGATGTGGCTCTCAGTGCCATCATCTGGTTGACAAAAGTGATGATCGTTCACAGGTTGGACTCGATGATCTTGGAGGTCTTTTCCAACCTAAATGTTTGTGTGAGCCGTGTTGTGAGTGGATCAGGAGACAAACAGCAGAGACCAGAGATCTGGGAGCCTTAAAATACCCCCAGTTTTCTTTGGAGATGCAGGTGGACACTTCCTGGTGGCGAGGAGCTCCAGGCCCCCCCAGGCGTGTTTGCTTTGTTGAAGAATAACCTGGAAGGTTTGGGTTCCAAAGAGGGGACTGTGGAGGGGGTTTAGACCACGTTTGAGGTCTGTCTGTGGGCACATTTGGTGTTGGGTGTAGAGTGGCAGATTTGGTCAGCAGGGTGGGGTTTGTCATGTCTGTGTTGTGGCTCCTCTGACTGGCAGCAGCACAAAGCTCTGAGGGAAGGAGGGGTTTGCAGCATTAACATGCAGATCTGCCAGAGAGGGACAACAGGATTGTTTCCTTGGCACAGACCTCCTCCAGAATCCTGGGAGCTGGATGTTTGTTGTCAGTCAGCCCTGGTCAGATGAGGGGGTTGACTGGTATCAAGTTCCTGCCTTGGATCTGGCACTGTTACACTTGGATGCTGATTCCTGTGTGAGGAGCGTTTGAGAACTGTGGCCCTTTTCTGGGAGAGGAGCACATCCATGGATGCCTGGCTTTGCACTTTGCTGTCAACTTGCCATCAAAAATTCACTTGTTTTCTGGTCCACACTTCCCTTCTCTGCCTGGGGTGCCTTAGGGAGAGAGGCAGCCCCTCTCCTCCTCCCAGCAACAGTTTGCTCCCAGGAATGTTTGTTTTCCATTTCCTGAACTGCATCCTACAGTCTGATCCCAGGAAAGCTTGGGCACGTGCAGAATTGCCCTTTTAGTCTGAGGAACTTTATTCTGTCTTGCTTTTGGTGTCTTCTTCTAGAGGAGCCAAGTGATGGCAGTTCCAGTCAAGTGTTGACAATGAGAAAATTCCATGTAGAAATTCATGAAGGAATTTGTGAGAAGTTCATTTAGTTGCCTTTGTTCACAGGTACTGAATCTGGTCTCTGGAGCTTGGGGGAAAGTGTAGTTCTCATGGATCTCCTGCCCCACAAGTCCCAGGAACAGTCCAGGTGTTTTGGGGAAGTGCACGGGGGAACTTGCAAAATCAGCCTAAAACTGTTCGTGTAGGGTCTGGGAGAAGTTATTCCAAATAACTCCAATGGAAACAAGCAGTAGGATCTGCCCTGTTGAACCTGGAAGAAAAATTTACAAAAGGAAGGGAAGAAGATAAAAAATGATACGTGATAGATGTTAGAAAACACAAAATTAAAACTGATTTGCTCTCCCCACCACACAGCCCTCACTGGCTGCTCTGACTTTAACATCTTTATCTGGATTTTTTTTTTTTTTTCCTCTAGTAATATTGAGAGGATTACCTTTGTTGGCCCCTGGGTAGTTACTGTGTGATTTTACTGTTATTAAATCTATTGTAAACTGCTTCATTATTCCTGACTCAAATTCTCTCTTTCCTCTAATCCTCCCGCCTTCCCCCTGGTTAGAAATCCTGTGGCACGAACCCTCAGGAAGTCCGGGAGAGGGCCACGGTCCTGCAGAGCAAATTCGAGAATCACGTTCACTCCAGCGAGGGGACGCTCCGGTGGGCCAAGAAAGGTCAGTGTGTGCTCTCCTTCCAGCTCTTCCAGGAGGGCTGGGATGAGCTGTGCCAGCCTTTTCTTCTGGGGAAGAGCTTTTTCAGGGAAAAGGCCTGGAAGAAACATTTCGGGCTCTGCAGGGGGTTGAGATGGGCCCAGAAGGCTTTGGGATGATATTAAATGTTAATTTCTCGCGTTCCCGTATTAGGTGCAAATGGGATTTAATCTTGGCTTTTGATGGGATTCGCTTCCAAGGGTTCCCACCCAGTGGCAGGAGGGAATGGATGGGGGGTGTTGTGCTGGGGAGGGAGTGGGTGACTTGCTCCACCATGTCCTGGTGCAATTCCCTTCGGTTCACACCAGGGATGAATTTGAAGCCTGTAAGACAGAGGATGCCTCAGGAGCAACTCTTTAACAGGCAGGGATGTAAGAGAGGAGGTTGTTGTGTGGGATGGGAGGAAAATGAGAGGGGGCAACAACTCCAAAAGGCGGGAAGAATTAAAACTGGGGTGGATTTAATGATTGTAGCTGCGTGCAAATGTGGCCATAGAGGAGCCTAAAAGGTGGTGCGGTGTGGGCACCCCTCTTCCATGTGCTGTTTTGTTTGGTGTGGGGGCACCTGAGAACTTGAGAGCTGTTGTGAGGGGAATATGGGAACCCCAGAGCTCCTTGGCAATGACTTGGAATTTGAGTTATTGAGACGAGTCCACAAAACACAAACTCTTTCTGTGAGAGACTAAACCACTCCTGCTCACGATATTCATGAGTCAAATCCTTCTCTCTGAGCTTGTGTAGAAGTCCTGTTATGTCAGTTTTGCAGCACTGCCAGTTGAGAGGGGTCCTGGTGAGATGGATTTTAATGGTCTGCACCATTTCTGTTTGCCATTCTGTACACCTGCTGCACGCACGTGCATACAGGTCTGGTGCAGGTGTACCACGTGTGCTAAACTACTTAAATCACCCTCTAAGGGGTCCAAAACCAAGTGGGGAAATTGGCCTTTGAGCTGTGCAATGTCTGGAGAAACTGGAGTAGGGGAGACTGTTCTCAGATAAGAAAATTATCTGGAGCCCTGAGAAGTGGCTGTTCAGGAGGTCAGGGGTGCTGCTTTTTCCTGAGTGTTGTACTAACTTCTTAGGTGATGACACAGCAGAATAACTGGAGCACCTACTGGGACTGCCTGCTTACCTCAAATTAATCTGCAATGCTTTTAATGATGTGTGGCTGTGTTGATGGGCAAAGTATTTGTAATTCTGCTGTTTCACTCTTTGCTCTCTCCCCCTGCCACTGCAAGTCACTGGGCTGATTTCTCACCCCACCTCCAACTGCTGCAGTGCTGATTTTAGTCCCTTGGGGTTTTGAGACACCTTTTTCCTAACAGTGAAAGTGCCGGAGACTTGCTACACCAGCAGCTTGCACCCATTTTCAGGTGTGCTGTTCTACTTGTCTGGTGTAATGACTTTTATAGCTTTTGAATCCACGGTCTCTCAAAGCATGTGACTGATGTGATCACAATCCTTCATTCTTCATGGATGAGCTTCTTGCTGCTCTTCTGGGTTTTCATATACACCATGCAAACTTCTAACCTGAGGTGTCTGTGACAGGGACAGCCACTGTGGTCACACCTAGAAAACCTCAGTGGTTTCTCTCCACACGGAGAGTGTCACTGTGTGTGCACACACCCACCCACAGCCACTTGTTGCTGAGCTGAGCATTCATAACTTCTTGAGCAAGAAGTGCAGAGAACACATCAGCAAATGCTGAAATGGTGTGCACCCCATTTATCTTGTAGAGGAGCACTCTCCACCTCTTTTTCCAACTCTGCTATCTGCATATGCAAATTTTCCACTGCTGAGTGGCTTCCATAAGCCTCCTCTTCCTCCCCTCTGAGCCAGGCATCATGAATAATTAACATGGCAGCTGGCTTTTGCTTTCATGGCAGACAATCAATTGGAAGCTGTGCCAGGGATGCATTTGTTTCTCTCCCTTTTCCTGCTTTCCCCCATTTTCTGCCCCAGTCGATGTTAATCAGCAGTGTTTGCGCTGCAGCCCCGCTTTCGAAAGGCGAGTGGCTCCCTGCCCGCTCTCCCCTTCTGGCTCGGGGGTCCCGTGGTTTTCACACTGCCATCGAATGGTTCAGTGGAGGTGCTGCCCTTCAGACTTGATTGACTGATCAGCAGCAGTGAGATGGGGTGGGAGGAGGGATCTGGCTTGAATTGATCAAGCGTGGAGCCCCTTTCGGGAAGCGGAGGATTCTCATCCGAAGGGGTGTGTGGTGATGGGTGCTTCCTTTTGGAGCTGTGGGGACGGGCAGAGCTCGTGAGACTGGGATCCTTTGTGCCCCTGAGAGTGCAGAAAGGGTAAGGAAGCAAACCCTGCTTTTCTCCTCCGTGTTTCCCAATTTTACAGCCAATAGTTGAGGATTTTGCCTCCTCCTTTCTGCCCTCAGCACCCGTGTGTGGAGAGGGACAGCAGAGCTGCAGGATTGCAGTGCTGGGGCACAATGCTCCAATCCATGATGGGTTTGGTGCATCCTTCCCTGCTGTTCCCACTCTGGCAAAGTGCCTCCTGGTTTTCTCCTGTGGCTGAGGGCTGTGCCCTTAGCCCAGTGCTGGGAGCTCTCAGCTGGGAACAGGTTATGTCGCCTGTCTCACTTTCATATCTCATTATCCTCTTGTCCCCTGGTTAAAAGAACAACAAACCAACCCATCAAAACCCCCATCATATATAGCACTTCTTTTTTTCTTGTTTCCTCTGACTTTCCACACTTATATTTCCTGTGGAAAGATGGGGATGCACAGGTGGAAAGGACTTATCTAAATCCATTTTCTTACATCAGCCCAAGTCTGAATCCCACCCCAAGCCAGTATATGTTGCCTTAGAGTCATGTTGGTGTGGCAAAAACTGTAACAGCTCAGGCAGTTTGATTCTGTGACATTAAGATGAGGAATCCTTTACATGAATTATGGCCTGACCAGCACTGCTACCAGTCTTTATGAGTTGTTTTTATAAAACTCTGTCTCTTTGATCACAAAATCATAAAAGAATTTGAACTTTTTTAAAAAAAAAAAAAAAGCTTTCGGTGTCTGGCCACTCTGATTGCACAAAAAAGCCAGAAAACATGAGTCTGACAACACTGAGAGGTCTAAAGACCTGATAGTAAAGATTTTCACATCTGCAAAGGTCTTCGTTTCAGTCTCACTGGTGCTGTAATGAACATCAGCAGCTCTGAGCTCCTGGGGGCTGAAGCAGTTTCCTGGGCTGGGGTCAGCTCTGGGTTAGTGTCCTGCAGCATTCCTTGGTTTTCCATGCTCTGACTCAGAGCTGGGTCTGGCAGATGCCTGTCAGGAGGACTTTGGGAAGGGGTGGGGGGGGCCTTTGACACTTTATTTAACTGATCTAGGGAGTTGGTACCAGCAGCCTTTCCTCTCTGCGCAGCTGTGGGAGCTGAGCTCAGCCTTCATAAGAACAGGATCTGTGGTATCAGCCATTCCAGCTGCTGTGAGACAGAGCTGTGTTGGCTCCAATGGGACTGAATTCAGAGCGGGAGCAAGTTCCTATTGTTCCTTTTGAAGAGTTTACACTTTCTCACAGGTGAATTTGACCAATAACTTCAGGAAAAAAAAGCAGCAGAATAGGGGTTTTTGAAGGCATTTGAGCTGGTTTATAAGCCCTCAGAAGGATGGCCTTCAGAGGAGACACCGAGACAGAGCACTTGGAATTTAGCATTCTCTTTTTTGGGAAAACACAGGTCTCTTGGTGCTCGGGTGCCTCTGAAGGAGGAGTTTTGTGAAATTGGGAAGAAGGTGCAAAAAAACTCAATCTTTTCTTCTCATCGATTGGGAAAAGGAGTTCGCTTTGCTCAGTAAACAGAGCTTTGATGGATTCCCTGGGTCCTTCCAGGAGCTGATCTGCTAAAATGACATTTTTATTACTGTTCATAAACTCCAATCTCCGGCTGCTGCCAAGAGATTAGACATAAGCTGTGGGCAAACTTGCTGGTCCGGTGGCTCAACAGGCAAGGGCAGGAGAGGTGAGAGTTTAGAGCTTGCTGCTGCCAGCAGTGAGAGGGAGAGGCAGGTGCTGGTTGGAGTGAGGGTTTATGGGGGGGACACACAGGAGGTTTAGCAAGCAGGGGATTGAAGGGAGGCATTTTCTGAGCTGTAGAGTTTCCTTACTGGAAGTCCCTCTATTCCCAGAGCAGAGGGGCCAGCCTGGGTGGAGTGAGCGTTCCGGGGAGGAGCAGAGGCAGCGCTCATATTAGTGGATGATTGTCTTTAGAGCAATGAGCCCTGAGGGGAAGGGCATTACAGGAATATAAAGATGTGAAGGGAAAATTTGCACACAGTTCTATTATTTTTTTCCCTTTTGAGAAGGTGAGCTCTGTTCTCAGTGTGCTGATGAGTCAGGAAATCCATCCGGCTCTCAGATATTTATAAGGGACTAGCTGGTAACTGGTGAAAAATGCATGGACTACTGGGACTCTAATATCAGAGGAGCCTTCCTGTGTCATTTCCATGCTTCTCTTTCCCTCTGTTCATCCCTGTTCCCTCTCTGCCCTCCTCTGTAGCCATTCATTGTCAACGACTCTTAGGAGAAGTGCTACAAACATCACCTTTTTGGGCTGAAGGGGCCTCCTTGCAGGAGGCAAACCCAATGCAATTTCATGTGGCTTTGTTTCAGTTCCTGACACCTCTCCAGCACCTTCCTTCTCCTTTTGGGATTGCGCTATTACTATGCAACCTTCACAGACTTTTAACATACCAGCCTTTCCCACCAGCTGCTGACCAGAAGGGTGTCCCAAAGGACAAGGCCGATGTCCTTTCAGCTGGAACAGCTGAATCTTTAAGTGTATATATATAAAAATGCAGCAGCAAACAGAATTCACCCCTTTTTTTTTTTTTTTCTCTTTTTCTTCCCCTCAGCACTGCAGTCTTTCCTTTGTGCCTATACCACCTATCCCAGGGACCTCAAGCACATCTTCCACATCAAGTCCCTCCACCTGGGTCACGTGGCCAAGAGCTTTGGCCTGAGGGATGCCCCCCAGAACCTGACTGCTCTCCCAACTGCAGGCTCAAAGAAGAAAACCAAGCCAAGGCCAAAAAGGTAAGCCAAGCTGGTGTTCCTGAGCCAGCAGTTCTGGCAAAAAGGATTTCTGCAAAATCCTGTGGGATCTCTCCCAGGAAGAGTCTGGAGCAAACCTGGAGTTAGAGCCCTGTCCCCTCTGGTGAGTGCACAGGGGTGTTCCTGGGTACTCCTGTTCTTTGTAAGGAATTGGAGACTCCCTGATGGAGGAGCAGAGCCCTGAATCCTTTCCTGTGCTTGAAAGGGAGCTGAAGATGCTCAGCACGTCTGATCCTGGCTACTCTGAGCTGGTTCCACAGGACAGATAATCCTGATATTACAATGTTAAGGACATGCTCTCTTCCCTAGTTGGTCAATGGCAGGGTGGGAACCTCTGGCTTGCCAGTAAAATCACTGCAGTAATTCAGAAGAGGAGAATATTTTTTTTCTTTATAAGCATCAGTTGTGACTCTTCCCACGTAATTGTTGCCACAAGCTCTGTTAGCAAACGTTAGCTGTGCAATTAAAGCACTAATCCACATAATTGTTCCTAGGCTGGTCACATCTCCTGCACATGTACATATCTTGTAGGGAAAAAAAAAATGCAAGGAGAAGGGATTTTAAAATAAAAAGTTGGAGCCTGCATTGTCCTGCTTTCAGAAGCCACCAGGGACAGGCCACTGCTCTGCCTCCTGCTCCAGCTGACCCTCCTCAGCAGATGGGCAACAGGATGGGAATGCCCCTGTGAGCAGGGGATTTAACGGAGCTTTATTTCGGGAAGAATAGCCTGATTAGCTGATAAAGAGCATGTAAGATGGTATGGGGTGGGCTTTGATGTCTTGCTGGCCCAGCAGGGTGTCAAGCTATGACTGACAGTAGCGTGTCACAGGATTACTTGGCCTGTAACAATGCCTCTCTCTGTTCCTGTGATGTTGCTACTCTGTTAGAGCTACTTTTTCCCTTGTTACAAACCTCTTTTAGGCTGGGGTTCCTCCTCCCCAAGTCTTCATCCCATTATAGCACAGCCAAGCTCAGGATACAGTGGGTAGTTTATGCACAGGGTGTGTGGGGTTGGGGGACGTGGAGGTGTTGGAACAAATGGCCTGAGAGTGATTTGAAAGCTCATTTGCACGTGGATCATATAATTGCAGCTCAGGGAAAGTGGGCAGACTTTGCTCAGGTTTGTCATGGCTCAAGCTCCAGATTTCAAATCCGGGAGCATCTGGAAAGTTCAGACCCTGCAGAAACAGCCGAAGTTGGGATGTGCAACAATTGTTCCTGTCTGTTGTGAAACTTGTTTTTAATCAGCTTTCTCTGTGTGTGCTTCAAAAATTAAATAAAGAGAGAGGATAAATTAGTATTTATTGGATAGTTTAGAGAAAGTGAATATAGATTCATATTCAGTCTCCACTGGCATAAATCCAAGACAGCGCTGTTAACTCAGAGAATTGCTTTTGATTTCACACTGACAGAGCAGAAAGCAAAATTCAGCCTGCCATTTAGAAGACAAATGGGTTCTAGTTGTAAAATGCAAGGCTTGAAATTATAACAGCACAGTCTCAGAGCAATCTTTTTAATTATATTTCTCACGTGACGCTTTGAGTGCTGGTTGTCGTATTACACATTGTCTCCCAACACCCGATACTTGTTTTTGATCAGGCTGCTCACTAAAGCCTCATCTCTCAGCACCTGCCTAGAGAATAAAGAACAGGCAGTCCAGGGTGAAAGTGGGGTAAAGGCAATCATTAAGTGTTTCCTTAAGAGGACAAAGTTTCTTTTCAAGTCTCCTTTTGTGCCTCGCGCCTCCTTCAAGAGCCTGCCTGGGGGAAGGTGAGACAGCAAGAGGGAGCAGCCAGGTGTGTGATGCTTCAGTGCTGAAACGTGGCAGCAGCCCTCTCCTGAATGCCCATGTAAACTTCCATGTATTTTTTAAAGCCCTCTGTGCAAACCAGCTGTCCCCTTTGCCGTGGTGGTTCTCGCAAAACCCGACCTGAAGGAGGGAAAAAAAAGAATCGCTCGCGACATTTGTGAGAGTCGAAGTGCCATGCTGAGGTGAGGGAGGAGCACACGAACCAGATACTGTGTATTGAGTTACACTACAGCAGCTTAGTAAGTGTCTGGGCTCATGCTTTTACTGCAGGGTGGATGCAAGGAAGCTGATCCCACTTGCAGTGAGGGATTAGCTGTCCCTCGCTCGCTGCGCAGGAGCAGCGCTCTGAGGAAGTCGCTGACGTGCCAGGTAGACGTGTCCTTTGAGTCCCTCGCAGTGCAGATGCCAAAGAAGCTGCTGCCATTCCACTGTGCATCCCTGTGCTCCTCAGTCTTCTGCATTTTGGATCAGTGAGGCCTTTATGGGATTCTGTGGCGACTGATGGTCTGTTTTCTCCTTTTGAGCTCGGGAGGGTCGGTGTGTGCCCCCAGAGGGTTCCACTGCAAGCAGGAGTTGCAACTTAATTTGCCTTCTTTGCGAGTTCGAGCCATTGCAAAGAGAGAGGTGAATCTTTAAGTTCTACAGAATCTGTGAAACTCCTTGCTGCAGGAATCTCTGATGCCAGAAATGCTCAGAAAGAGTGAGTTTACTTAAAATAACATATTAGCTGCTACAGCATGTGCAGAAAGTGATGTAAAAACTAAGGTGAAAATCCCCTCATGCCTCAGAGTTTAAGTCCAACCCTTAACTAAGATGGGATCAAGAAAAGGTGTCCAGGGTGCTTGTCCAAGGTGTTTGAGGGCATTTATGTACATCATTATTACAATGCCATTGCTCTGAATATGGAGGTCAGCATGGCCTGAAGGTTTTGGCTGCAAGATCGTTGTGTAAATTCATTCTTCAGCATTTAGTGGTCAGATAGAATTAGACAAATACACCTTGGAACCCTGTGTATCCTCCTTTGTGTGGCCAGGGCAGCAAAGGGTGAAAGCTTTTTACCTTCTCTCCCACCTCATACCCCTGATTCCACTTCTGAACATCTTGGCACTGACAATTATGGAAAGACTAATACAGGGCTTGTGACTCAAGGCTGCAGCTGGGCCTCCCTGAACAACAATTGTCTAATCATTAGAAGCAGTCTGCCTGCCAGTTTTTACCTGCACATTTAGAGCTTTCTTAATATCACTTAATTAGTCAAAATGCAAGTTTGGAATTCTGCCCACTGGGAATTTCTCTTGGTTTTGGGCATTCTGCTCTAGAAAGCCAGACTGGAGCTCAGGTAAGAGTGTGTTACCCATGGGCTGGAGTGCAGATGGATCCAAAAATTAGAGAAAGAGTCGTGGCTGCTGTGAAAGGAAACATCACCATCACTCTTCATTAAGGCAGTTCAGGAACACAGATGAGTCCTGTTTACCACATCATGATGTGATAAAAACATCCTGTCATGGAATTTAAAAGTTTCATAGTTGTAAAATCCATCTGATTGTTACCTGCACACAGCAGTGCCCTTTTTTACTGTCAAACTCTTTTTTCCCAACCTCCCAGTGCTGCTTTTCCATGGGGTGAAGACCGAGGCATGGCAGTGAAAGTGAAACTGGGGGTTTGTCTCCTTTGTAGCTGAAATACAGTTGACTTCAGTAGGGTGAGGAGTGGGCTTTGCTGTTCGGCACACCCTGGCATGGAGGCCACCCTGCTCTGGGTGCTCTGGAACAGGCTTGGTGCTCACTCTGGCCGGGTAATAATTTTCCTCGATCTTCTCAAGCGTCTGCATCAGCTGGGAACAGAGGACCTGGGCCATCTGTTGACCTGTCGAGAGCAGTGTAGGATTGCTGATGGATTTCTTGCCCCCACTCTGCAAAAACAACAGCAGAAAAACCAACCCAAACAGGGTTGCATTGTCTGCAGATGGTTCATCCAACACTATAAGTAGAAAAAGCAGGTGTTGCAGCAGCCTTGGCCCAGAGGTAACCCAGCTCTGCTGCTGGCACGGTGTCAAAGAGCTGTTGGAGATGCTGTCAGGCAGATTGATGGTGCAATCCACGTTGAAATGTTTTCTGATAAATGAAACAGCCCACTCCTGTCTCCTCCAAAGACACACCATGAGCTCTGGGGCCGTGCGTCACAACGTCCTCCTCCTCCTCCCTCAGCTGGAGCAACTGGGGAGCCTTTGGTTGCTGCAGATGCTGGGAGTTGGTTAAAGGTCACCACACTTGCTGCACTGCATTGCAGCAGCGTTTCACCCAGCTCAAGACAAAGGAACAGGCACCAGTGCCAACCAAGTTGAGGGAGACACCTCTAACAAGAAGCTCACTCACCACTGAGGTGAAAAGACGAGCAGAGGCGTCTTCTGAGCCAGCAAAAGGTTTGAGTCTCCACATCCAGGATGGTGGTTTGCATATTGTAACAAATGCAATCCAGCTAAATCAGCTGGGGAAACCTGATCATTCTTGTGGTCTGCTCAGGAATGCTGGGGAGATGAATGGGATCTTAAACAGAAACAGAACAGTTTGTGTGTGCTGTTCTTCCTCTTTCCTCTGTGCCTTGGAGCTGTCCACAGCCTCTCAGCTTTGTGCAAAACACCCTCAGGGCTTAGTTCAGTGTTCGTTTGTGGTTTTCTTTGCCACAGTGCAGTCTCTGTTGCTCCACTGTCTTGTTGCTGGTGACTGTGGAATTCAGTGCATGGTGTCTTTGGAACCCATAAAGCCATCAATCACCCAAGGTGTGTGCAGGTCACAAACTGAGTGTGTGAAGGTGATGCCTGTAAGTTGGGTGGGACTTCTGTGGTCAGTTGGCATCGAGTAGCAGAGCAGGAGGCAGTTGGAGACAACAGGCAGGATTTCATTCTGATCACCTCTGCTATTTTCACCTCTTGTGGTTTTGGGTTTTAGTTGTTTTTTTTTTTTTCCATGACGTGAAAAAAAGATTTACCGTGAATCTCTTCTGAGATAATTCTGTATTTAGCAAGATTCCTGAGTTTCTCATGTTTAAAGAGTAAATAAATTCATTCCTCCAGTTTTCTGGAAGAGAGCAGAGCTTTTTTTTGCCTTTAAAACTTTGTCACTGGCCTGGTCTCTTCCAGACTTTCAGGACCCGACAAAGTCACCTGGGGACAAAGTTCCTCTTGTCTCTCTGCTGAGGTTCTTGCTACCGGTTTTTGTGAGGCTGCAGTTTAATTACAGATGTGCACAGGCAGCTCTAAACTGCGTTATGATTGTTTCTCTCTCATTTACCCCCAGTCAATAATACTCAGTGTTCTCTCATCCACATGAACACTCCTTTCTCCTTTAAGCCCTGCTGACATCTCAGCACTGCAGCACTTTGGGATGGGTCGGTCAGCAGAGAATCTTTTTTTCCCCTGTGACTTCCCAGTAGCTGCACCACCCAACTGGGTGCAATTCCCCACCCAAAGATTGCTGTGTTTGGAGGGAGGGATTTTTAAAAGGTGGGCGTTTCCCTCCCTGTTTTATCAGCATGATGTGTTCTCATTAGGGCTCAATATGATACCTAGACATGAGATCACAGACAGAGATGCTGACAATCCATGTGTTTATCCAGTGATGGGAACATGAGTTCTGTCTCTGTTGCAAATGCATCTGACATTTGTGAGGCTTTTTGCCACAGTATCCAGTCTCACCATCACTCCAGCCTTCAGGAGCAGGGAAAACACAGCCATCCTGGGTTAGAAGGTGGGAGAATGGACATGGAAGCCAAAGAGATTAAATACTTTGCCCAAGGATGCTCAGGGGGTGAGTAGTAGGGTCTCCCTCTGTTCTCCTGGGCTTTGCCTCATAACCACAGGGCACCTTTCCTCACCATTATCTGGAATGCTCTGGCAGAGCCCCAGAGACTGTCACCAGCTGAGTCACCAGAGAGGGGAATTTACAGGTTTACAGCAGGAATCAGAATCCAGCCAGGACTCCTGACCTGGCTCCACACTCTTCCTGGTGTGCTGTCACTGCAGGCTGTTGCTGTTCCCTGTAGCTCTTCCATCTCGTGGTTAAACGGGGCCTTGACAGCTGCTTTTCTTCTCTCAGTGATCAGCACAGGTTCCACAGCACAACTCCATTGATTTTCGTGGCCCCGGGTTAGAGGGAGAAGCCTCCCTTTTCCCTGCATCCCTGCTTTTCTGTGTGCAGCTGATCACCTCAGCAGGGGGTATTGATTTACTAATTGGGCAGCGATTTCACCTGATTGATAATAAAGTGTTGGACAACCCCCCTGCTGAGCTGCAGCTCAGCCCCGCAGCTACTGGTGCATTCCTTGTCCTCTTGCAGCAGAGAGTTCCCTGTTGTTTAGTAAACTGTTGCTTGGTAACCCTGGAATTGCTGTAGTTAAAGCTTGGAGGCACAACCAAAGTGTCAAACAGGAAGTTTATCCAGTGATGGAGGGGCTGAGCAGAGGATACACCTGTCAGAGCTGGGCTGGTGGAGGGAACACCTTGGCCTGGGGCTGTGTGTGCGCCCACAGGCTCCCCCTGCACCGCAGAGGTGCCACTTCTGAGGTGTTTATGTCCTGTGGCCTTGCTTTCTGTGAGTTCAAACTCTGTGGTGGCCGTGGGTCTGATTTCTCAGGCGCATCCAGTCTCCAGCCCTTCTGTGAATGCACAGCTGGAATGTTTGATTCGTGTCAGAGTGGAGGCTGCAGGGAATGTAGCAGTGTCTTGTGTATTCCAGGCTTTCTGTTCTAGGGAAAACTTCCACTGGTGGCTGGGCCCTGGTTGGACCTGGTCTAGTGGAAGATGACCCTGCCCATGGCAGGAGTTTGAAACTGGATGATCTTTAGAGTCCCTTCCAACCCAAACCATTCTGTGATTCTGTGGTTCTATGACTGTAAAGAGGAGAGTGTCCAATATCTGTGGACACCCACTGTGCCCAGGAACATGGGAAGGAACAACAGGTCCTGCACCCAAGAGATCACAGGTTCGATAAGTGAGGGCAGCAGCAGCAGCAACAAGGGCGAGGTTTGCCCAAGGTTGTGGATCAGGATGGTGGCAGAACTCGTGGTGGAGAAGTGCTGAGTGGGTTTTTATATTTATAGCTGGCAGTTTAGGGCTACAGGGAGATCCATGTTGGAGTTCAGGGGCTGGGCAGAATGCAGCTACCCTTGCAAAAGGCAGTCTCTGGAGAGGTGTCTGTGAGGTGCCTGTGATGGCTGCAGGACACTGCAAGGAAAGACACTGTTGGGTTGAGACTCCTGCCATTTTCTTTTCTTTTTTTCTTTTTTTTTTTCCCCCTTGTTTGCTTTCCCGTGTTTTCAAGCTCTGGATTTCAGCTCTGTTTATAAAGTGTTTCCACTGTTCAGTGTCATAAGGCTTCTTATTATTATTATCATTTTCAAACTGCTGTGTCACCGAATTCATCAGCCTTCAGCTCGCAAACCTTCCCTCCTTCTCCCCGCCGCCCCTGCAAGAGCATTTGTACAGAACAAAGGCTTGCTTTTAAAAACGGCGTGATATTTTGCCACCTTTGTGAAAACCTGTCACAACAATATCTGATTTTGCGTGAGGCAGAATTTCAAATCGAGCCTCGGCGAGGAGGAAGCCGTTCCTTCGCTAATGCGCAAATGTCACTTTTTTGGCGCCGCTGCCGCCGCTCCGGTTGGTCCCGCCCAGCAGGGAGAAGGGGAATCTGATCCCTCTGCTCTTCCCTCTCCTTTTCCCAGGTCTGACCTGCTCAGGAAGACCCACGGCAGACGTCGCCTTGCTGAGATCCTGCGCTCTGAATATTCCAGTGGGATGGACAGCAAGGTCAGGAGGAAGAAAAAGCGGAGGAAACCTGGCAAGCAGCAGATTCCAACATAAGCCAGGACCTCCCAGCCATTGGCTGTAAAACCTGCTGGAGCTCCTCAGCCGGGGGGCAGGGTGACCTGCCCGACCAACTGAGGAGTGTTTCAATTTATCAGGCAAATGTGGGAGGGATCTTGGGGATCTCGGCCTCCTCCCCTTCATTCCATAGGTCCAAACGGAATGGAATCCAGGCGTGTCCTGTTGTACTGCTGCAATTAAACGTGGCCTCCTGAAGATGTGCCGTGTTCCTGAGGTGGTTTGTTTGGGCAAGAAAAATAATTTTGAAAAAAAAGGTTAAATGTGGTTTTCAGAGAAATGTGATATATCTGTGTAACATAAAAGTAGGACGACTGTGGTCAGACAGGAGGTGCTTTTCTGTTTCAAGACCTGTAGGAACGTTCCACAGTCCCCTTACTTGCTATTTTCAAGCAGATTAACAGTCGTGGCAGGGGAGGTGTCCCAGGAGCACATTGAAGAGGAGAGGGGAGGCTGCAGTGCATTGTCACACCTGATTACAGAAGGCAGAGGGTGTATGAGATGTCTCACCTCTCTGAACATTGAAGCTGTGCAGGCTCTTGCTAACCCTTGCCAGTAGTAACCCAGCCTTTTGGGGTTCTCTGCCTTGCCTGGGCCTGTTTTGAGCACATGGATTTCTCTTCTCACTTTTGCCCTTTGCCACCCATCCTGTTCTCCTTGGAGCGTGGGGACACTGAGAAAAGGGGTGCAGGATGGCCCCAAACGTGCTGAGACTGGTGCTTGTTCACCATTGCTCTGTGTGTGAAATGAAACCCAGACTCCCCTTGGAGCTGGTGAGGTGCTGGGGAGAGCAGGTGCCCCCAAAATCCATGCACTTCCAAACTCCCCCAGGTGAGCACCCACCTCCCTCTCGCTGGGTTCCTCACTCTGCTCCTTCCAGCACCTCCTGTAACACGAACACCAAGCAGTGCACAGGTGAAAATGCTGCAAACCCTGCCAAAACACAGCTTCCCGCTACCTGCGTGTGTCCTCCTTGAGGAGAGGGATGAGGAAGGGCAGCCCACCCATGCCCTAAGCCAGACATGTTTAATGCAGAAGCCAAAAGTGCTCAAACAGTGGCAATTTCAGATGTCAGAAGGAAGGAGCTACTGGAAATGGAGTATAAGCAGGTGAAAATGATGCCTGCTTTGTGAATGCAGAATTCAGGGCACCTACTTTGGGCTGCAGTGAGTCATACAAAGGATTGTAGGAGAGAAGCAATCAGCCCCAAAGTGTTTAATTTCTGAAGTGGATGTAACTTTTTAGAACCAGGATTTTATTTTCCTCCCAGTCAATTATCAGACACACTGATTTCACTGTGATACCCTTTTGAACACTTCAGAAAGAAGCAAAGAAGGCTCCAGTATCAAATTAACCATGATTTTGCAGAGAGAATGAAGTTACCAACGTTCATTAGATTAACACAATATAACAAAGCTCACCTGATTTTCTTATGAGAAGTTTGGAAGAGCAATCAGATTTTAAGGCAAATGTCAACTTAAACAGAAAAGAAACCCCTGAGGATGAAAATGACTCAGAGTGATGCAGGGAGTGCAAGTTTGGGAATGATCTTGTGCATGAGGGGAGAATATGTGACCTTCTCCTGGCTGACTGTCACGTAGGAATTAATAGGGACTATTGGCAAATTCATAATAGTAGGAATAAAGGCCAACAGCACATGGGTGAGAGACATCAGGAAATCTCATTGCTGCCTGCATTAACTGGGCAGGGAATGTTACAAACAGTTATGATGAATAATGTGATCTTTAAAAAAGGCAGAATGCCTTTTTCTTTCAGCTTCACCATTCTTTACCAGGTGGTGGTGAATTACTGATGTGATTAAGGGAAGGAAGGGGAGGAGATTGTTAAATAAGAAAGAAAAGGTGTTAAAAGATACATACATGCACCTGGAGTTAAGCTGAGTTTGCCTGTAATAAACTTGAAGGCTGATGTGCAAAATGTGCTTGAATTGTGGCTGGGCGGGCAGAATTTGATTCCTCGTTTACACTTGGGCAGCTCAGGATTGGCTCTGAGCTGACTTTATCCCTGTGCACCACTTGATTCAGGAAGAACCTGGTAGGTTTGGAGTTCATTTGTACTCAAAGCACCTCTTAATTCAGGCAGGGCAGGGTGTGGTGCTTGTGGTGGGGCAGGGGTGGTTGAGTTGCTGTAGGGTTCCATCACTGCATCACCTGCAGACCTTCAGCACCTGCAGCAGGAACAGGGTGTTGTGGGTGCAAAGGCTCCCAGATCCTCTGAGCACCCAAATGCTGGAGGAGCTGCCGGGGGTGATGCTGGGTTCCTGTGGCTTTGGAGTATGTGGATGTCACCCTGAACTGCTCCTGAGTTTGTCCCCTCGAGCTCTGAGGTACGTGGTGGGCGTTGCAGGGAGCTTGGCTGGGTGGGAGTTCCCCTGGGAGGGGAGATGAGATGAGCTCTGGGCAGTGTTTGGTGGAACTGCAGCTTTGTTGGGCTGCACTGGCGTTGGCTTGGGTCAGATTTGCTTTCTGGTCTGCATTGTGGTGGGTGGCAGGGGCTTTCCTGCCCTGCAGCCTGAGGTTTCTGTGTCTGGTCTGGAAATGATGGCATTGTGAAGCTTTTCTGTAAAGCTGCCTGTGAGTCAGAACTGGGCTCAGTTTGGGTTTGTCTTCCTTGCTGTTCCGCTCCCTGCTCTCACAGCCAGAGTCCTGCCTCTCCCAGGAGATGTTCCTGTGCCTTTTCTCAGCTCTCTCCTGGCTCTGTGTCCTTCACCTGCAGAAGGAACCCACCTCCTCCTCTCCTCTGCAACTGGAGCATCTTGAGTTCACACTTCAGAGCTTTGGATGAGGAAAAAGCAAGGAGGTCACCTTGGGACAAGAGTCACAGTTAAACACCCACTTCCAGGGTCTGGGTCAGACACAAAACACAGCTCCATAACTGAGCAGGGTAGAAAGCAACAGAACCTCCTCTTTACAACTTGCTTTCTCCATAAACCTGGGAGGAGGGCAGGAAAAGCACCTGTGTTCTGGGCTTTCCTTTCTGAGATTGTTTTGTCTGGTGTTCAGATGAAGCCATGAAATATCTCGGCTAGAAACAGTTCTGATTTCACTGAATTTGTGTGTTGGCATGTTCAGCAGAGCAGCTTTTGTTCTCTGTCTGTTCCAAGGGTGGTGGTCCTGGTTAAAGCTGTGTCAGGAGGGGAGGAAGGTGGACCTTGAGCTGGGTGAAAGCCCAGAAGGGGTTTGAGAGCCAGGACTGCATTTGGTCCTGGCAAACCCACTGCACTATCTGGTCTGTGTGTGTTGAATCCAGAGCCTGACAACCCAACCACCAGCAGCCTGGCTGTTGGACTTTGTACCCTGGGAGAAGTCAGTGGAGCAGAACTCGTGCAATACTCCAAAGGTTTCCTTCATGGCACTGGTGCTGCTCCTCCTCAGCTGTGCCATTTTTATTGCTTCATCAGCCCAGCACAGCCTGTCCCACCCCTGAGGCCTTGCCAGGATCGTGCCTGCCTGGCACTGCCCTCTAGAAACAAGTAGTTTCCAGCCTGGTCAAGGGCTGCTGTAAGTACAGGACCAGTGCTGGTGGGTTCTGCTGTAGGACAACAGGTCTTATCTCAGTCCCTGGAGGTGAGGTTGGGCCTTCAGTGACTTTTGAGGCTGCTGAGATCCTCACGTGGCAAGTGCTGTGCTCTCTGAGAGCCTGTGGTGTCTTCCCTAAACTGATCTATCTCAAAGCTTGCCTTGCTTGACTCTGCCATGAGATCCCCCTGGAAGTGACAGCTCCAGCCCTCTCCTTCCCTCTGCTTTTTCTTTCCCAGCCAGACACGGCACAGCCATTCCCCCTTCCCGGAGAGGAGGTTTCCTCAGGGCTCTGCCCTGCTCTCTCCTTCCATCCTCGTGACACAAGCCGGACCCTGTCGCTGTGTTACAGGCTTGTCTCAGTCCTCCTGCTCCTTCCAGATGTGAAATGGCACATTTAAATATTGCAATTACAAACGTGTAACGAAGCCTTGTACTTCATTAATGTAAGAGGAGGAATCTGCTATGGCTACAAGGACAATTAAATATTAGAGAATGTCTTTGATTCACATTCCTGCTGTGTAAATGGGAGGAAGGTTGCTGTATGCTCCTTGCCTTTGCGCTCACAAAATGAAAAGCACACCCACTGCAAGTTGTCCTTTGATAGATTTTTAATATGATTTTAAAGAGTTTTGTTTGGCCTCATTCTTATTCAATGAGATTAATTTAAAGCACTTATCCCCTGGGTTTAAGTCAATCCATGTAGGATTTGGGACGGGGGGTTGTTGCCCGGGGAGGGGGTTGTTTGCAGGCCTCTCTGAAAGACTCCTTTCCCACTTCATTAACCCTGAGCTGGGAGCGACCCCCCCCTTCCTCCTCCTCCTCCTCCTCCTCGCCCAGCCGAGGCCCGGGGATTTACCAAACTCCCCCATTCACATGCAAAGGACCAGCACCGTCCACAAAGGCCGGGGGCTCTCTCCCCCAGGCGTGGCTGTGCATTTGGCCGAGCCGACAATCCCCCTCCCCGCGGGGCTCGGGGGGTGCTGGGGCAAAGCCCCCGGGACGGAGCAGGGCCGGGGGCACCGGGCTGGGACCCGGCCCCGGGGAGGGCGATCTGTAGGGCCGGTGGGTGCCGGGGTGTGTGTGGGGGGGATGCTCCGCAGACAGGAGGGCCGGGGGGAGCGGCCGGGGGGAACCCGCAGCCCATCTGTCGGCTCCCCGAGCCGAGGAGCCGCTGCCCGGCTGTCCCGGGGACCAGCTGCCGGGCCCGCTGGCCGCGGCCAGATGAGCGACACTTTTAAAGGGTGGAAACAATCCATTTTGCAAAGCGATCATTTAAAGCACTTAGGCAATTATACACTTAAGATTAGCGTTATTAATTCGCTATCGCCGCGCCGGGCAGCAGCGCCCCGGTGCCCCCCGACGGCCCCGCGGCCGGTCCCGCATACCGGCACTGGGGACACCGGGGGGACACCGGGACCCGGGGAGGGGGGCGATCCCTGCCGTGGGAGGTGGGAAAACTCCTCTTTGCTCTTCCCTTTCCCCTCGGCGGCGGCTGCTCCGCCAGAGCAAACAAGCGGGAGGGGAAGAAGGGGCCGGCGGAGGCGAGACCCGTTTGTTTGTAAAGAAGTTTTATTTCCACATTTAAAAAAGGGGGGAGCGGGAGCGGCCGCGGCGCCCCGAGCCCCCCGCGTCCCCCGCCCGGCCGGGCCGGCCCCGGGATACAGACTGACAAGAATCACTTACACAAATACGCCCTCAGGGTTCACAAATAAATAATTCATATACATTTTGCACCGTATTTACATTCCACCGCGCTTTTCCCCCTCTTTTTTCTTTTCTCTTTTTTCTTTTTTTTTCCTTTTTTTTTTCTTTTCTTTTTTTTTTTTTTTAATTTTAAGTTACGGACGTCCCAAAGCCTCGCTAGGACCGTCCTCCCCACGGTCCGGGCCCTCCCCACGGTCCTTCCCGGATGGTGCCCCGGGGTCGGGGAGCCGGAGAAAGCGGGGACGGGTCTCCCCGGAGCCGTCCGTGGCAGGTGTAGCTCGGCCCCCCCGACAGTTCCTGGGGAGGGGGCGGAGAGGCAAAGCCCCCCCGGAGCATCCGCCCCCACCCCCCGTGCTCCAGGCGCCGTCCCACGCCGGGGTGGGGGGACCCACAGCGGCCCCGCTGCCCTTCGGGGGGCACAAGGGGGTAAAAGGGCGGCGAGTGCCCCGCGGGGTTGGGGGGCAGCTCCGCCGGCTCCGTCCCGCCAAGCCTGCCCTTGCTTCTTGCGTTCTTCATATATATTTTTAAAAAGGAAGGGGAGGTCTCATTTATATTTATATATATATATATATATTCGGGGATGAGCGGGAGTCTGTCGCTTGCTCGCGGCCCCAGAGGTGGGGTGGCCCCCTCCAGTCCCCCGGCCCGGTGGGTGCCGGGGGGGTCTCCCGGGCGGCCGGGGCTCACCGGGGCTGTGCAGCCCGGGGCAGGACGCCGGGCAGCGGGGGCAGGGGCGGCGGGGGCTCGCTGCCGCCCTGCAGTCCGTGGATGAGGATGCGGGGCACCAAGGGTCTCTGTAGGGCGGGGGGCGGCGCGCTGGGTCCGCGGTACAGGTAGAGGGCGGCGCCGGGGTCCAGGTTGGAGACCAAACTCTGCGGGTAGAAGTAGGGCGAGGGGAACATCCTCTGGAGGGCCGAGTAGTTACCGGCCTCGGCCAGCAGCTCCAGGCCCACCGCCGTCTGCCGTTTCCACTTGGTCCTGGTGGGGGACAAGTCGAGAGAGGGGGTCAAGGAGGGAGGGATGCTCCCAAAGCAGCTCCTGGGCTCTTTTCACCCTTTGCGTGCCCCCTTTCCCCGGGCTCTGCTCTCCTTGCACATCCCCGCTCCCACCGCTGGCTCCCAGGGCCAGACTCCCTTGTACGGAAGGGATGGGATGTGGATCCCAATAATGGGAGTAGGGGGCTTATCTCCCTGGTGTTCCCATCGCGGCAGCCCGGCGGGAGCGCCGACGGAGCCTTCCCGGAGCCACAGCCCGGCCGGGGGTGTAAGTTCCAGACTGTCACACGGCCCGCCGGGGATCCTCTCCCCTCAGCCCCGCGGGTGCTGCGGCCGCCGCGATGCTCCGGCCCGATCCGCCGCCCGGGGCTCCGGGACCCCTTCCCCGGGTCGGGGCCGGGACGGACCCCTCGGGGGGCTGCGAGGGTCCCGCGGGGGGATTCGAGTGGGGAAGCGTCCCGGGGCATTCGTTTGGGGCATATTTATGTGTGTCTGTCTATACCTACAGATATACATATACACACACAGGTATATATTTAATATATGCATACATAAGTACATAGGGGTATGTGTGTGTGTATATATATATATGTATACATATATATATATTTATATGTGTGTGTGTGTGTGAGTGAGTGAGTGCCGGATCTCGTGGAGAAGCCCCGGCCCCGGGATCTCGCCCACGTCGGGGCCGCCGGCGGGCCGGGCTGGCGGGGGAAGGGGCTGGGGGTACCGGCTCGGCTCCGGCGCGTCCTCGCGGCAGGGATTTGGGGGGCAGAGAGGTGATCACACAGCCCCCAGCGCCCCCAGACACCCTCAATTAAGCGGCATGGGGGGATCTTCGCAGAGGGCGAAGCGGGACTGGAAACGAGGGGGAGGGAGGGTCAAACCCTGGGGTGAGCGGGGGGACAGGGTGGGGGCTGCAACCGGGGGTCCCTCGTTTGTGGCAATGGTCGGGGCTCGGGTTGTCCCGATAAACCCACTGAAGCCACCAGACGTCTCCAACCCTTTTACAGATTTGTCGCTGAAGCGCCAAACCTATTTCCACCAGTAAATTATTCATCATAATAATAATTGTGTAATTACTGTAAAGGGTGTTAATTATTGATGCCCAAAGCAGTAATTGGTATCTATTATTAATGGGCCGATGTGTTATGCTGTTGTGTTTAGCTGGAAGCCCGGTCCTGCCTCCCCGCCTTGCCGGGGCTGGGGGCACGGATTGCCCCCCACCCCCCGCCCTGCCCCGACATCGCTTTTCTCCCCTTGACTTTGGGGTAAAAGTCCCCGGGGGAGGCGGGGACGGGACGGACGTGGCACCTCTCCTGGTGGCAGGAGGAACGGGGCGGTTTTGGGTTGCCAGAGCCCTGCCCGGTTTGTGGGTGCGGGGCCGGGGAGAAGGGGCAGGGTGGGATCCCGGCGCTGCGGGCAGGAGGGAACGGTGCATTTTTACCTTCTGTTCTGGTACCACGTTTTCACCTGCGTGTCGGTGAGGTTGAGGGAGGCGGCTAGTTCCATCCTGTCCTGCACGCTCAGGTATTTTTGCCTCTCGAAGCTGCGCTCCAGCTGGGCCAGCTGATGGTCGGTGAAGGCGGTGCGGGCTTTGCGAGGCTTTTTCAGCCGCACCGGGGGGCTGTCCCGGGAGCTGGAGATCTCTCGGTCCCCTTCTTCTTTCACTGAGCCGAGAGGGAGGGAGAGAGGCCAGGTCAGGGCAGAAATGGAAATACCCTCAAAAGAAGGGGGTAACCCCCTGCAGCCGTGAGCCGGGGGCTCGGGGTCGAGTGGGGCTCACGGCTCATTTGCTCTGCAACCCCAAAAATTTTAACCTTGGGGTCTACCCGAACCGGGCCCGGCCTTTCCCCTTGCTGAGGGCCTGGGAGCGGCACCGGAGCGCCGGGATGTGCCGAGGGGACCCCCGGCCCGGCCCCGCCGCGCTCCTGCCCAAACACCCCCTTATCCCCTTCACTCCTCATTTCTCACTGGGCAGGGCCCTCCTCTGAGTTTATTCCCCCAAACCAAACAGATTTCTCGATGCTTGGATAATTTTTCTTTCCTTTTTTTTTTTTTTTTTTTTCTCTCTCTCTCTCTTTTTTTCTCCCTTTTTTAAACCGTAAACAAAACCAACGAAAACTGAAAAAATTTAAGCCCACATTTTTTTTGGAGGGGAATGTTGCCGGGTTAGTCCTGCTTTCTCCCCTCCACGGAGAAACCTCCATCCTCCCGGGGCACGGAACAAACCTCCCTTCTTCAGGGCGCACAACGAAATACTGGGGAAGGGGCTCTGCCAGCCCCTGCCCAGGCTGTTATTTATCTTAAAAAATGCCGAATGAGAGGGGCTGGCGGTGGTTCATCGGTGCCATCGGTACCTACACGCCGGCGGAGCGACGCGGGAATTTATGCCTCAAAATGTTAGTAGATGATGGAAAAATAACTGAGCAGAAATAAAAAGAAAAGGGGAAAAATAAATCCCTGTTTATGCTCGCCTTCCCCACCCTCCTGGAGCAGATTATGGACCAAAAAGGCCCGGTTTATACAAATCGGCGGCGTTTGGTTGTTAGTTTTGTGTTTGGGTTTTTTTCTTTTTTTTTTCAGAGGGGTTTATGTTAAATTTGCTGGTGGCAGGGGTGAGCGGGGAGAGGGCTCCAGCCGAACGCGAGCTGATTTCTCTCTGTAGGAAGACAATAATCCGGTTAATTGAGCCACCGGGGAGCGAAACCCTTCAACCAGAAATCCCGGCTCTGGCCGAGCAGGCAGAGCCCGAGCCGGGGACGAGCCTTAAGCGGGAAGATCCCGGCCCCAGATCCTGGGAAAGCGGCAGGGCCGGGACCGGGCAGGGGAGGAGGGACGACCCCGCTCCCTCCCGGGAACGACCCCAAAGTTTGTGTGGAGTTTTTCGGAGGAGTAGAGCGGGTGAGGCCTCGAGCATCCCAAGACCGCAAATCGCCCCCGGGCTGATTCTCGGCTCCTAAAAAAGTTCCTGCTCTCCAAAGGGCTGCAGGACCGGTGGCGGCGGCTTCCCCACCCCTTTCGAATCTTTCCTTGACTATTCGTAGCTTTAAAAAAAAAAAAAAAAAAATTATACCTATATATATAAATATATATTATGGATTTTTTTTTGGCATTTTGGCCGCTCCAGGTTAGGCCTGGCCCAGCAGCTCCTTCACGGAGTAAATCAGGGGCGTTTTGACCCGGGAAAGGCTATTTCCAAAGCAGCCAAAAAAAAAAAAGAATCGTGCTGGAAACGAAGACCTTCACCCGCTCCCCCATTAATGCAGGGATTTTACCCTGATTTA
>NW_020955227.1:209763-210790 GCF_003031625.1 Empidonax traillii
TTTTTCCATTTTCTCCCTAAAATCCTCGCCGGGCTTGGTGGGCATCCTGCCCGCCGGCTCCTGCCCGCCGTGAGGTCCATTGGTGCTGGAGTAAGGCGCGCAGGCGGCCAGGGGCTTGCAGTCGGCCAGGATGTCTCTGATGAGGAAGGAGGAGGTGACGGTCCGGGACTGGGAGGGAGCCGAGACCTGCCCCGGCTGGAGATGTGCATCCAGGCCCGGCCGCGGCACCGCCGCCTCCAGGCACTCGCGGCCCGGCGAGCGGGGCGAGGGGCACTCGCTGCTGCCCTCGGAGCGGGGGCTCAGCTCCAGCGGGGACCGGCCGTCGCCCACCAGCGGGTCCCCCTTGGGCACGGCCGGGCTGCCGGCTCGGTGGGAGAGGATGGAGTCGATCCCAAACCCGGTGGAGCCCTCCATGGCCCCCGCGAGGTGCCGGCGCTCACACGGGCATTGGCGGGGAGGGCGCGGCGGAAGCGGTTTGATAACGATAATTAACAATAACAGGAGGGGGGGAAGGAAAAATAATAATTAAAAAAAAAAGGGGCGAAAGAAAAATAAATATTTTTTAAAAAAAGGCGAAAAGGGAGGAAAAAAAACCCGAGCAAAGTTCAGTCTGGGATCCGGGCAACAATTGCTGCAAGGCTCTCCGAGGCGCCGCGCGTTAGATCCAAGGCTGCTCCGTCTTCAGCATCGCGCCCAGCTGCACTCACAGACAGACAGACAGGAGAGGGGGGGAAAGAGGGAGGCAGAGTCAAACTTTGGCCGCGAAGGGGGTGGGGTGAGGGGGGACGGACCCCAACCTCACCTGGGGTCCCGGCCACCCCACCCGTGCCCGGAGCCGCGGCGGCGCGGGGCTGGGGGGCAGCCCGGGGGGCTCCCAGCCGGAGGTGGGGAGGCAGCGATCGATAGTGGAGGCTTCGCAGAGCCTTAACCACTTAATGATCCAGAAATCAATGGGGAAGGGCGAGGGGAGGGCGGAGGGGGTGGCCAGCCGTCGGGGCCGCCGCGGCGCCCCCCTTTCCCCGCCAGC
>NW_020955227.1:212431-219483 GCF_003031625.1 Empidonax traillii
CTCTGAGCCCAAGGTGAGCCTCGAAGCTGCGAATTTCGTTGAATCTTCTCGAAATCGGTTGTGACCGAGCAGAGAGGTCCGCGGGGCCACCGGGCAGCCGCCACCCCAGCCCAGCGCTGCCGGAGCGGCGAGGACTGGGCATCGCTCTGCCCGCTCAACCAGCGCCCGGCGGCGGTACCTACTGGTGCAACTGGGAAGGGGGGCCGCACTCAGGGTGGATTTTTCCTGCCGTCAGTCCCGTTTTAAATAAAAGCCCGATAGTCCCAGTCAGGGCTGCCCGTTTCTCTCAGAGACACCCAAGTTTCCTCCCTCCCACCCCGTCGTGGGGGTTTTGCCGTTGTTGGTCTCTCAGGTTGGAGAGAGACCGGCTCCCGCAGGATTCCCACCTTCCTCGCGGTCAGCCCGGCTCCTGCTTCCTCGAGGGTTTATTTAGGGGCAGACCCTTTCGCCGCGGAGACGAGGAAAATGTCCACACCCGGGCGCGTGAGGCTGTGCCACTTTAAAGCAATGCCGCTGCTTATTTCTCAAATACTCGATTTCATCCGTTCCCCACCTTCCCGGCCAGTCAGCTGCATCTTGTCCCTCTTCCAAAGCCGCCCTTGGCCGGCAGCTTGGAGGCGACCAGCGAGGGGAGAGCCTCCCCCTCGGGAAGCCCGGCTGCCAGCTGTCGGGCAGCGGCGCAGGCAGGGCCCCCAGCACCTCCTGCCCTCGGCCCTGCAGCTCGGGGCCGGCTGGGATCGGGGCAGCGGAACAAAAGAACCTTAGAGGAGGACAAGCTCAGTAACAAAATCAGCGTCAGCCCCAGGTCCCAGCCTGCCCCCACCTCGGGGATGCAGCACGGCCGTGCCGGGGACTGCCCTTCCTCTCTGTCCCTCCCCGGGCAAAGGATTCTTGCTGCTGCTCTGCCCTGTCCCCCTCCCATCACAGCGGTGCTGCCTCAGTACCTGCGACTGGGGGCCAGGCTGAAGGCTCCTGGTCTGTCCAGGGGCAGTTTTGCAGCACCCACCACCCACCAGGCCGGGCCAAGGGTCACTTGAGTGATGGATGGTGCACAAACTGGTCCCAATGAGACCCCGATGGGGTTTCCCAGCTCTTTGCAGTGTTTGTGTTGGTTCTTGGGCTCTGGCAGCCTCCTTGTCCCTATCCCAACCAGGAGACCCCATCTGGGATGGAGGTTGGCACTGGGACCGGGATCAGCACCGAGGTTGTGTTTGGAACCAGAGAAGGGAGCAGGGCTGGTTTAGAATCAGGATTTGGATCAACCATGCAGGGACAGGTTGGGGCTGGGGAGTTTGTTCCTGTATATCCTGCTCTTGAATAAAGCACCTGCCTTCAAATAACCACCAGGAAGTTTCCAGATCAGACCAACTTCCTGATGCTGCACAAGATTTTGGAGGGGGGACACGTGAGTGGGGTCCTGCTCATCCCTGAGCAGGTGCTGTGTGGTGCCATCCCCAGCCAAGGCCCTGGAAACAGTCACTCCTAGGCCATATTTGGAGCTCTCAGCAGCTACAGATGCATTTGCTACTCATGTTCTAATGTCACTGTGGCTGACAGTAATTATTATTACTATTGTTATTATTAAAGTTATTGTTGTTACTAAGTTGTTTCAGAACTGGCCCTCCCAAGGCAAAAACGTGTCCCACTCTGCCCATACGTGGTGTCCTCCCTCTGTCACCAGACACTGGACAAGTGGGGTTCAAATAATGTGTCTGTGGCTCCCAGCACAGGTAGGAACAGACCACTACCTGGTCTGTATGTGGAGGAGATCTCCACATTTCCAGTTCCCTCCTCACAAGCCCCAGTCACACCCCAGGGTTGGATGCAGGACTTTGACAGCTCTGGGAGCTTCCTTGCATTCTGCCTTGCTGGGAGATGCTGATGGACATGGCCAGGCTCTCCTAGGACCTGTCCCCAGTGTGGGTTTGGCCCTGAGGCCACAGGACAGGGCTGATCCAGGTGTTCCCAGAGGCTTGGGATGGGGGACACCCCCACAGCTGGGCCAGGGGTTGGAGGGCACGGACTGCTGAGCTGGGATGGTGATTAGTAAGAGCTAATTAAAAAATCTCTGCCCCGTGTCCTGGAGGGGTCTGGCTGAGGGAGGAATTCCCAGGAGGCTCTGCTGCACTGGATTTCTCACCGAACCCTAGCCGGGTGCTCGGAAGAGCCGTGCCCGGCAGGCGCGGGGAGGGACGCTCAGCAGCGACCGGCACCGCTGGGATGCTCCGGTAACGAAACGAACGCAATTCCATGGGAGAGAGGAGGGTTCGCGGTGGGGTGAAAGGGCAGGAAAGGGGGGGAGATATTGAGTCGGGGGCCCGCAGTGCCGGGGAGGAGCCGGGCCCGCGGCGGGGAAGCTGCAGCAGCGGTAAAACCCCGTTACCGGTGGGTGTCACTGCAGGACAAGGAGCGTCGGGGGCAGGCGAGACGGGGGTCGGGACCCCGCACCGGGCTCCGCCGGCACACAGGGAGCGGGGAGGACACGCTGACTCACGGCTAGGGTGGGTTGGGTCGGGGGCAGCCCGGGTGGGGTCCCCCACGGGGAGTGCGGGCGGTGCCGATGCCACTCGCTCCCCCCGGGAAGCCTCCCCCGAGATGTGAGACTCGGGACATTTGGGGCACCACCTTGTCCAGGATTTCGGGGCGGGTCTGTCGGCTGCAACCCCCACTGGAAGGCGTCTCCTTCTGAACGAGGGTGGTGCTTTTTTGGGTTTCTGGTGACTTTTCCTGGCTTCTTCCTGTCCTGAACCAGCAAGTTCACAGGGTTCAAACGTGCTGTGTGACAGCCCTTTCCAGCCAGGCTGGACTCTCTGGAGATGCTTCCTTCCCTGTGTGCATCCCAAGGACCCGAGTGGTTGGTGCAGGTGGACACAGGTGCTGTGGCTGGACCAAGAGCTGGATGTGGCTCCCACCAGGCAAACCTCAGCGTGGGCTTCTCACACACCCACAGTGTCATTTTTAGCAAGATAAGTATTTAAGGCCTGGCTTCCTCCCTCCCTGGGGAGGTGGGAAAGGTCCTTGGTTATAATCCTCCTCTGCAAACCCTGCTGTCATCCTCGTTATTTTAGATGGGCTTTATTTAAAGGCCTGTGCTAAAAAGAGGCACAACCACATCCCAGGATTTCCCCGTGTGGAGCAGGTGATTTTGTTCCTCCCTCAGCTCAGGTGTGGGCAGGGTGGAGTTTGTTACAGCTCCTTCCTTACACAAAGGGCAGACTGAGGCACAAGCTGGCCCTGAGGAGGGGATGTGGGAGATGCTGAAGCAGCTGGTGGGGAGCCTTCCTTGTCCTGAGAGGGGTAAGAAAATCTACCCAATGCAGTTTACTTTGTTCTTTCATCTTGAGTGGTACAGTTTTAATGTTATGAAGAACTTTTCTCTTTGAGGTTTTGGGCTTAAAAGTTTGGCTGGAAATCCAGTGGGCAATGAGCCCTTGGCTCAACATGAATTCTTTATGTCCTTTGGCTGCTGGTGGGTCTATGTAGGAGGGCTGGGCTAGTCCTAGTGCTGAGGTGTGAGGGGAAAAATCATGCTGGGCACATGTTTGTTACCAGCCCCTTCCTGAGCTGGGGATGCAGCTGGGCCTGCCCAGGACAGCAGATCTCACCTCTCAGAGTGTAGCTCAGAACACATCTGAGCTCTCCAAGTGCCAGTGGGATGATGGATATGAAAACTGAAAGCTAATTTGACTTAGATAGATGGTACAATCTGAGCTCTGACAGTAGATGTGAGAGGCAGACTACACAGGAGTAATTAATTATTCCTGCAGCAATAATGGAGAGGCACAGTTAAAGTAATCACACTTATTACCAAGTGGTATCACACTGAGGGGAAGTGCTCTGTTGGGAGGAGATGGATTCCAAATGTGCTGGTAACTGAGCCTCTGCTGTCACCTGTGGGTGACCAAGCTGGGGTCTGGGAGCTGTGATGTCGAGTTGTTGTTGGAGTTTGAGTTTGTTCAGTAAGAGGTTCAGCCCCAGGGGACACGAGGCACCAGCAGCTCTTGGAGGGTGAGGGTGGAGCTGGCTGGAGTCATCTGCAAGTGGAGGCTTCTCTCTGTGGTGAGGCCTCACTTTGGCACAGTTGTTAAAGCAGGTGTTTGGATTCCTTCACACAGGAAAGGGCTCTGCTGCATCAGCCAGTGATTTGGCAAAGAAACGAGAAGGACTGATGGAGTATGAGATATTCTAGATTTGATATGGACTGCATTTAATGTAATTGTTCAGAACCAGCAGAGAAGGAGACTGTCCTGCTTTCCCTGTGGGGCTGTGCTGGTTGAACACTGCCCTGTTCCTGGGGTGTGCTGATACCTTGGGCACGATGACAGTCGTGGTGTTCAGACTAAGGTGCTGTGCCCTTGACATGAAGCAACAAACAGGCCGAGACAGAATCATTCCTGTTGTATTTGTGCTTTATTTGGCTGCATCTGCATTAGCATAACTCCGTAAAACCTGAGAGAAAGTCTGTGTGGGGTCACAGGGCAGTGCCCAGCACGGTCCTCAATGGGTGGGTGTTCTGGGGAAGGGCAGCACCTCTGGCAGGCACTTCTCAGTGGGAGGCACTGAGTGCCTTTTCACGAGTTTCAGGGTCTGGAAAAGTACTGAGATGAGGCTCAACCTATAAGGGAAGGAGCAGAGAGAGGATTGGTTACAGCCAGCAGCCAGCCACAGAAAATAGGTTGTAGCACTGACAGGGAAGAGACTGCAGATTGCACGAGGGGTTTTGCCTGATTGGAAAACGTTGCTCCAGCTCAAGTTAAAAACACTTTACCTGTTTAAAACGAGGAGTAGTTTTCTGATTGATTTCAG
This sequence comes from Empidonax traillii, assembly GCF_003031625.1. Lineage (NCBI taxonomy): Eukaryota > Metazoa > Chordata > Aves > Passeriformes > Tyrannidae > Empidonax > Empidonax traillii. The sequence goes on from NW_020955227.1 coordinate 217,238, forward strand.
GAGGTTCTTATCCTGCTCTAGTAACAAAACCCTGTAGTCTTACCATGGTGTGTTTGTTGTCTGACACTTTTAAAGGCGGGCGATGCCCTAAGGTGGGCCCTGAAATAAATATGATTCATTTTCTACAACACAGGACTCATGTCCTTCACTGAGGTGCCCAGGGTGGGCTCAGAGCTCCCAGGGAAGATCCTGCTGGGATCAGGATCTGGTTGACTAACACAGAAGCAGCATCTCCCCAGGAATCACCTTCAAGGTGGGGAGAGGGTGAAAAAATGCCCATGACAATAAACAAAGGGGAAGCAACTTGGGGCAGAAATGTCCCAAGGCTGTTTGGTGTGAGCAGCAAACCTGCCCAGGAGATGCAGTTACTGAGATCTGAGTGTCTTCCTGCACGGAGTGGGTTTGCCGTGGGGGGGCCCACGGGCTTTACCTGCCCCAGCCCACTCCTCTGTGCCACATAAACCTGCCTCGTGTGGGTGTGCTGAGCTGCCTCCCTCTTCCCCCACCCTGCTCAGCCCGGCTGCATGTCAGGTTTTGCATATGTAAAAATACAGAGCAGTCTTTGCCCTGAAAAGCTGGCGAGTGATCTCATTAATCAAGACAAACAAAGCGTATTTAGCTCTTCCCCCTCTCTGGAGGGAGGCGTTCAGGTACTTAAATATGCATTGGAGTGCCGAACTTCAGACAGCTGTTTCTGGATGTTTTTGCTTTCTCACAAGTAGCAGCAGTGACATAACCCCTTTCTGGGAGGGAGAGGTGGGGGAGGCAGAACCAAGGGCTGCTAAAGTAGGTGGGTGTCCCCAGGGAGCTGGCAGAGACAATCCCTGGCTGTTCCAACTCCAACCTCCCATTAAAGATGCCCACATTTTCCCCCTCAGAGCTGGGATTGTTGGGAAAACCCAGTGCTTGCAGGTCAGGACAGCTGAGCTGCTTCTCTTGGATGTGCCTCCTGCCTTCCTGTCGTGCTCCCTTACCCACCAGTGCTGGGAAGAGGGAAATTTCGGCCTGGGACTGGGTTAAAGCCACAGGAAAGGAAAGAGCAGTTTCTTCAGTCCAAACTCGGTACAAAGCTACGGGGTGAGAAACGTCCCACTGAGCCACAACTGGCAGTGATTAAAATTAGCAGAGCCTTGATGAAGTTGTGAGGGATTCCAGCTCCTGCCCTCAGCATGAGTGAGTGGGAAGCACCAGGTGTAGGACAGGGACAAGTGCTATTTTAAAAAATGAGAAACCCTCTCCTAATGAGGGCCAGTAATTAGAGCCCAGATAACGGTGTCCTTGGGTCAAAGGTCTTACTATGACAGAGACCAGTCTGGAGAAGTCAATGCCAGTGATGGATCCTCATCTCTGATTCTTCTAATTCATATTTTAAATGATGAACCCAAAGGTACTTCCTCTGGAGACAGCTGATGATTTTTGCCATTACTCTGCTGTGGTAATGGGTTGTTATGTCAGGATTTTGTCTGAGTCATGGATTTGGAGCATTGGCTGTAGCAGGACAGGAATACAGTTTGTAGGCAAAAACTGGGTGGTTTTCCTTGCAGATGATGGAGCTGCAATGAACTCCAGCTGATGATGAGGAGCAATGTTTTTGCTGCTGCTCATTGCATTTGTTATTGACAAATGAAAACCTGCAGGACCCTTGGAGCTGGGATGTCATATCAGCGTTTGCTTCAAAGAATTAGAGGTGCAATAAAAAATACCACTCCTAAAACTTAAATACATATTTGGGAGGGTTATTTTAATTCGGGTTTCTCAGTTATGGAGGATAAATTAAAGCAGACATGTTAATGGAGGACTCAGAAATTGCATGTGAGATGCAGACAGGCTGAGCTGGTGCAGTGGGAAGGCAGAGCTCCCCCGATGGCAGCAAACCCCAGAGACTGACCAGGTGGGGTCAGTGGGTGCTGTGGGTGTTGGGCTTGTCCACGTTGAGGTGGGTGCTGAAGGCGCTGGGCACTGTGAGCACCCCTGGGTGCTCAGTAAGCTCAGCTGATACAGGAGGAGTTTTAGTTAATAGGATTTAATGGACTGTGATGACTCGTAGGAGCAGTTGAGAAAGAACCCATGACAGGGGCTGAAGCAAGTTAGAAGCAGCACCAGGCTGTGGTCCTGCCCTGGAGGGATCCACGCTGGGCTGCAGGGAGATGCAGCTTTACCTGCTCCTCTCCCAGCAGCTGCCTGGCTCTGCCCACCTGCTCACAGGCAGCTCCCCCAGCCTCGCACGATTTTTCACTTGAACACCA
>NW_020955227.1:219603-384816 GCF_003031625.1 Empidonax traillii
GGAGGCACCGGGGCGCCTCCGTTTTGTGTCAGTAATTTGCGGCGGAGGAAGAGGGAAGACGAAACAGCCAACGCCGAAGGGGCCTTGGGGGAGGCTGGGGAATCGTTAGTGCGCCAGGAGCGGCCTCGGCTCCTAATTGGAAGCATTGGGCATTATCAACGGAGGATTTGCCTCGGCTCCCTGACAGCTCTCTAGGCCTGGAATGATAGCCCACTTGTCAGTGTAAAAGACCATTAAAAACAAACCATTTTGATTTAATTGGAGGCGGTGTGCTGGGGGCCCAGGTGAGGCGCTTCATCAGCCGATGTTGGCTGCTGATGCCTTTTTCCCCCTGTATTGATGGCTTTTTTCTTTTCCTCCCCTCCCTTTCAAAACCTGTCTAGGAAAGAGAAAGAGGTGCTGAAAGATCCTTCACAGCCGCATCGAGAGCGCCTTTCAATAGGGTTGTCAACAAATGCCATGACAAGTTAGAGAGAGGCAGGTACTTTTAAAACAGACGTTATTCTGTCCAAGATGAGCTGTGCTCAGAGGTGAGTGTTGGATTATTAGGGTTACAAATGCTGTGGCTTTTCCTGCCACTGGCACGCTTAACTGGCCTAATGAATGGGGTTGATTTTTCCTCTCCCCACCTTTCTAAGAACAGAGGGGAATGCAGGACAAGGGAGCCTGGGCTAAATGATCCTCATTTGCTTCAAGGCCAGGAAGGTTTCAAACAGTGCTCAGCGATTTTTGGCTGCTGTATTTTAACGTCCCATGGAGATTTGGGATTTTTTTTTTTTTTTTTCTCTTCCTGAAAATAATGTCCACAGATATTTGCTGGAGTTCACTGGTCAGTCGGTCTGGGCAATAGTATGAGGAAAGGAGAATTAACCTACTGGAGCTGTAACCTGGTGTGTGCCCCTGGTGTTTTGGGGTCAGACCAGAGCTGGCAGCTCTCACACTGACCTCGTGTGCTTGAGATCTGAATCCTGACCCTTTTCATGCCAGGCAAGAGTTTTACTTAAAGTTGTCTGTTGATAAATAGCATCTCTGCAGAAGTCAGAACAGGTCCACGAATGAAATCCCAAATCCATTTAAGAAGTGCTTCTGTGGGTCTGTGTAGGAAGTAGGTAGCACTGAAAGCAATGGTAGGTGCTCACCTGTAACCCAACACTGTGTGTGTGGTTTTACTCTGCTACAAGCCACGAAGCTGTGAGCCCCCCAAAATCTCTCCCTTCACAGGGGAATATCTATCTGCATTACAGCAATGGGAATTGGATGCCAAGAGTTCCCTGTGCTGCCTTTGGATGTTTGGGGCTTGGATGTAGGTGGAGCCTGCCCTGGAGAGGGTCCAGGCTGTAAGGCTGCACAAGGAGGGGGGTGTTTGGTCGTGTCAATCAGGAGAGGAAAATGGCAGAGCAGAGGGATGATGGGTTACTGTCAGGGAGCCACAAGGAAGGGCTGAGCAAGGCAGGTGATGGTTTTAACTAAGAGAGGGTTGATTTAGGTGAGATGTAAGAAATTTGGGGTTTTTTTTACAATGTGTTGAAATGTTGGCACAGGTTGCCCAGAGAGGTGGTGGATGATCTATCCCTGGAAACTTTCAAGGTCAGGTTGGATGAGGCTCTGAGAAACATGATCTCTTGGAGATGACCCTGCAGGGGGGTTGCACCAGATGTCCCTTAAAGGTCTCTTCAAACCCGAAACAGTTCCATAGCAGAGGGCAGCACTAGGGTGGAATGGAGAGGGCACAAAGGATACTGGGAAAGGCTGGTCCATAAAGATGCTTTGCTGTGATTTGAGCAACTGTATTGCTGGAAGCTTCAGCCATCAGGCAAAACAAGAAAACCTCCAGAATGTGCAAGGAAATGTCATGATGGTGAGAGGGGCCCAGAGCCTGCAGTTGGTCATGGAATGGCTGTGGTGTGGGAGGTGACATCTCTGCTCTGGTCCCAGAGGAGATGTGCAGGGATCCCAGTCAGGCCTGAGTCTCTGCTGCCCATTTGGAACCCTGAAGGGTGTTGTGCTCTTTCTGCACTGTGCCTGCTGCAAGCCAGTGATGCTGCTTTGTGTTGTCACTGCAGGGATGGGACCCACCAACTCATGTCACCTGGGCCACTGAACAGCCACCAGGTGACACCGATTTTAATTTTTTTTTTTTTTTTTTAGTCAGCCAAAATCCCAGCTGAAGGGAGATCTGATCTGCTACTATGGCGGAAGGAACTTTATTTTTTAAAGCACTACTTTGGCCCCAGGAGACAAGTTACAACAATACTCAAAAGTCCATGAAGTTTTTTTCTGCCCTCCAAGCCAGGAGGACCAAAACTGTACCTGAACAGCCAGCCCACCCTGCGCTGTGTGCATCAAGCCTGGGTTATTTAAGAATCTATGGCTTTTCTGACAACAGCTGCAAGATTACATGAGCTGTGCTTGTCAGTTCAGCTCTATAGACAAAAATAGAGGTAAGGCATTAAAAAGAAATGCAGAACACTTTTGTGTGTACGTGTTCAACCTCCGCTGTTAATTCCGAGGGAGGCTCAGGCTGCGAGCAGATATGGGATCCCTGGTGAGAATCAAATTCCGGAGCCCAGAATTTTTTTTTTCTTTTTTTTTTTTTTTTTTTTTTTTTTTTTTTTTTTTTTTTTTTTTTTTTTTTTTTTTTTTTGTCGCAAAGTTTGTACGGTGGGGATTCCTCTAATTACTTTCAGTGGAAATTTACCTGACAGAGCTTTCCCAGGTAACGCGAGGCAGACGCGGGAGAGCCGCTCAGCCGCTGACAGAGCCTTTGATTTTGTGCCAGGTTGCAAATTAAGTCTTTTGCCAAGGTACCCGAACACTTGCTCGTCAATGGCTTATCGCTTATTCATGGCGCGCACCCAGCGCCGCGCGTTTCATCTGCTCGGGAAGGCGGCGCTGGTGACGAAAGTGGTGGCCAAAGTTGCTGCATTTTCTCCCCTCCCCCCCTGTTTGGTCAAGGAAAGGAGCCCCCTCAGTGTCTGTGCGAGCTGCAGTTCCCTAAGGAGCAAAGGAGAAGCCCTGGTGTGTCGGTGACTCGGTGCACGGAGGTGTTTTGACACGCGGGTGGGTTCTGTCCTTCAGCGCTGCTGTGGGAGGTGTGGATACCTGAATCCTTCTGGATTCACTTGATAGAGCCCTGGAAATCTATCCAGAGTGGCCAGCACTGCCATACTGGTTTGGGTAGTGGAGTGTGTTGACCTTGGCTGGACACCGAGTGCCCACCCAGCCCCTCGATCCCTCCCCTTCCCAGCCAAGCCGCACTGGGGAAACGAATTCCAGCTCAGCCAGACCCAATACAGGCACTGACTATCAAATGTGCAGATGGAGGTGGCTGAAGCCTCACCCCAGGCTGATACAGCCATGGCTGTGGGGATGCTGCATTTTGGCAGTAACATCCTTTCCAGTTTGGTTGACACCAAGGATGCTGTTCTGCCTGAGCCAGCGAGTGAGGAGTGACACAGGGATGGGACACACCCCATGAATGTGGGGAACAGGCGTATTTAAGGCTGAGAGAACTGGGAAAGAGAAAGCTTTGGGGTGACCTGATTGCAGCCTTCCAGTACCAGTAAGGGAAGTTGCAGGAAAGATGGGGCAAGACTGTTTACAGGACATGTAGTGACAGGACAAGGGGAAATGGGTTCAAATTTGAAAGAGTAGGTTTAGAGTAGATATGAGGAAAAAATTGTTTACTGTGAGGGTGGGGAGGCCCTGGCACAGGTTGCCCAGAGAAGCTGTGGATGCCCCATCCCTGGAAGTGTTCAAGGCCAGGTTGGAAGGGGTTTGGAGCAACCTGGGCTAGTGGAAGGTGCCCCTGCCCATGCTGGCAAAACCTGAGCCCAGGAATCATGTCACTGCAGGCAGAGCAAGGCAGAGGCTCTTTGCTTTGGGGCCTGACTGGGGAAGAGGAGGGCAGTAGAAGCATCTTGCTGAGAGTAGTAAGGAGTTAATTTGGTTGTTTTTTTTAGACAATATATATATATTAAAAAAACCCCACTACAATACTTTCCCTAATGAACTGCCCATCAGGAGATGACTGTGACTTGTCTGTCTTGGTGAGCTGGGGGGCCCAGGAGACCACAGGTTGTTCCTGCAGAGCGGAAGGGGAGTGATCACCCAGTGTGGGAGAGCCTGTGAATCACCTGGTTAGCTTAACAGTGTGGGCCATTATTCTAAAGCAGTGGGGCTGAAACCTAAATCCAATTGAAAATATAGTCAATTTGTCTGTACTTTACTGACTGAATGGCTATGTAATGCCATGCAGCTCTGGCAATGCAGGGAGCAAGCAGAGGCAATTAGTGGGGAGGGAAAAGCTCCTTTGTTTCGCTCTCTTCCACTTCCTGGGCAAGCTCTAGCAAGGACAGAGTCTTGGGCTGAGTAGAAAATCCAGTTTAAGAACGAGTAGTGACATCCATGCCCAGTTTCTGCAGCAATTTGTAAAGGGTCAGGATGGGAGTAGAAAAATCTTCCTTGTTGATTTTTCTGGATCCAAAGGAACAAAATCTCACATGGCATGACACCAGATGATGTGACAAGGAGGACAAGTGCCTTGAGAACATCACACTCCTGCACCTCACACCAGCCTCGGGTCACATGGAAATAAAGTTCCAAGTGGGGCTGTGCTCAGGGCAATGGAGTCTCTGAATATTCTTGTCCAGGGTTTGGAGTTTTTCCCTGGTCATGACAGTTTTCTGTGCTTGCCAGAGCAGGACAATGTCACTTCTATCCTTGGAAACATTCAAGGTTGGATGGGGCTCTGAGAAACATGATCTATTGAAGATGACCCTGCAGGGGGGTTCCTAACAAGCTTTCTGTAAAGTGATATCTTAGTGGTTGCTTTTCATACTCTTTTTGTACAGTAGGATGAGGGTGTTACATGGATTAAAGACTGTTTTGGTCTATTGTCACCTTTGTAAAGAAGGGACTCACTTTGACTACTGGAGTTCCTGGGTTTGGTTGAAGGGTTAGGACTGTCTGCTTTGAAGACCATTCTACCACCTTTGTAGAACCCACCTCTACAGTGGTAGTTAAATACCTGTTTGGAGGTCATTAAGTGTCTTTGAGAATCAACTTTCTCTGGGTTGTTGCTGCTTTTATATGGGGAAGCATTTATGGATGAATGAAGTTATTTTTCCATGGAGGAAACCACGCACTGAAAGTCAAGCGAGTAACAAAATTCCCTGATCCAAGTTCTGATGTGGGCTGTGCCTGTTAGATCTGCAGCTGGGGAAAGGCAAACCTTCCAGGCTAATGTAATGAGAAAGGAGGAATACAGAAAACCTGCAGATGCCTTCCAAAATGAGCTGTCCCTCCTCCCTGGATGCTGCTCCTGTGAAGACAGGGAAGAGGAGAGCAAGGAGAAAGGCAGCGAGAAGAAAAGAGCCCGAGGTTTGAGAGCTGTGGCTGTGGGAGGAACCCACCCAAGCACAGCCACGGATGAAACAAAAAGGCGAAGCACGAAGCAGAACACAGGCTGAAAAATGAACAGTGATGGAAAGGTCTGGGGTGAGAGGAGCTCTAAAGAGGAGGCTTGCCCCAGTATCTCGTGTGACTTCCACAATCTGTTTAACAGCGATCGGTCATGTTCTCTCCCTGACACTCGCCGCAGCAGCAGCTCTGAGCTGACAGGCAGTGGGGATAAATGATTACTGACATATGCTAATCGGACAGTCTGAGACAGGACAGAAGAGGAATACATCAAGGTGCTGCAAAACACATTTCTTGGGCAAAACTCCCCCAACTTGTACAAGTAAATCAGCTTCAGGAAGTCAGAAGGCTTCTCGGTCGTTTTAAAGCGCGGTTTAAAAATCGGCAGCGTGGCAAGAAAAAAAAAATAATCCCATCAGAGCAAGGGCTGGGGTGGAGAGCTCAGAGGTTCTTTGCAGTTGTATCTATCAATGCCAGGTATGATTTTGGGCATGTAAACTCCCTGCAGGGTTTCAGTGCTTTCATTTTCTGGTGTCTCCTTTCTATTCCACTTGCCCAGTTCTTTCCCCTTCCTTCCTAAAATGCCCCTTAGCTCTTCACTTGAAGTTTGCCTGTGATTTACACCACAAGTGAAGGTAACAGGACTCAAACAAGCACCCCAGAGCACAGCAGGTTGCACAGATGAATTCAGGGAGATGTTTAGATCCCAGTGCTGGAACAAGAAATCTTCACCTTGGCACTTATTTGGATCAATTAAAGGAAGTGTCATGCACATCTACAACCTGGCCAGACCCTTTGCTTAATCTCAGGATAAATATTGTCAATCAGGCAGTTTAGAGAGGTATCAAGAGTGCAGGTTTTCTGGAAAGCTCTCATTGTTGGGTGGGAAAGCCTCTTGAAACATCTGGTGTAGTTTGAATTAGTTGTGGTGAGAGCTGATGAAATGGCAGGGTAGCAAAATGCAGGTGTGACTGTCCTGCTTGTGTAGGGCTGTTGTGGGAACACCAGCAGAGAACAAAGACCACCCCTGTTCTACCAGTGATCTGTAAAAAGATGCTTCTCATCTCATCGTGTGTGAAAGTGCACACAAGTTAGAAAATAAGTTATCTGGACAACTGCTGCCTCTCTTCCAGGGCTTATGCCTGGCCAAAAAAATCAATCCCACTTGAAGTCCAAAGGGGGGCTGATGTTTGAACACATCTGGGACTATTTTAAGGTCTGGGTGTCAGCAAGCTCTGAGCTAAGAGCCTCACGGTGTCCTCTTGGGACATGTGGGTTGGAAGGTTTCCCTGAGCTCACTCAAGTGCTTGTAGAGCCCAGAAAAGTCACCTTTAGGCAGGGGGGGTGGGTCGTGGTGGGGTGTCCCAGTGTTCCATACCTTCTCAAAGCGGGCTGGGTGCCAGAAGGACTCCTCCTTGGGCGGGGGTTTGTGAGTGCGCAGGTACGTGGTGCGATTTCCACGCACCTGGTCCAGCTGAAACCAAAGGGAAACAACAACGAGCTCAAACAGCTGCACAGCCACAGCAGCAGCCTGGTGTCACCCAGTGCAGTGACACTGGGGTGGGCAAGGCTAAAAGTCACTTCGGCCTGGTGACCACAAGTGCCTGATCTGGGTGGTTTGTCGTGCCTGTGCAGCTGATCCTGGTAGTTCAAACATAATGATGGGGAAAACATGAGGAGCTGTCAACTCTCAGTGTCTGCTTTATGCAGCATCCCAGGGAGATGACCACTTCCTGCAGGAAGCCCCGTGCCCTGAGCTGCAGCAATGGCTCACCACCAGCTGGGGAAGTCACTGCCACCACCCCCACCACGGTGGGGTTTGCTGGCTGGCCTGGTGCGTGCTACTCTCTGATTAATTGCAGCTCACGGTGCTTGATAGTCCCAGCACAAGCCAGTGCAGGTACCAGGTGAATGTTTTGGTCACTGCATGAAACCCTGGGGAATCAGTCTGCTCTGTGCTCTAGGATGCAGGTTTGTGTCCCTTAGCTCAGTAATTGGTGGCTGCAGGCTTTGGGAACTTGATGGAGAGAACTTAGTGACTAAAAACATCAGTCATTAACAGATAAAGGAGGGATGCACTTTCCAACATCCCAGGCTGGTGTATTCATAAAGGAGCTGCTAATTAAGGACACTGTTTTCCTGCACTTCAACTATAAAGCATAGTTTGTGATGGCAGTAAGCCCATTGAAATTGGTCATTACCATATTAGCTTGACTCTTCTTTGAGCCATTAACTAATAAAACAGTCATTGGCTGCTTTTAAATGATATTACAATGTTGGTGTGTTTAACAACCCAGGATTACAACTCCCATGACTGCTGTGGGTGCTGCCATCAACCACACCATGCCAGGGGCAGGGCTGGCCCTTCCATCATCTACTGGCTGTCCCCTTGTTGTGGCCACTGTCCCAGGTAGCCTGAGCAGAGCTGACGCTGCCCAAAGGACAGCCCAAGGGGCTCCTGGCACAGGGATGTTCACTTTTGTCAGGCTTCATCAGCCTTTTAGTAGTCAGGGAGGATGTTTTCCCAGCTGAGGGCCCTCCCCATCCATGGAGGGGCAGGGCAGTGGGGGGTTCTGCCCAGTAGCAGTGCAGAGCACAGCAAGGGGAAGCATTGCTGGAGTATTATCACCTTTTTCTTTTCGATTATCTGGAGTCTTGTCCGGGCTCTCTGGCGCTCCATCCACATCTCCTTGTATCTGTGTTGGATGATGTCATAAATGGGAGTGGAAGGCCTGGAAAACACGGAAAAGACAACAATATAATCTCCAGGGGCAATGCCTCTCTTTACCTCCCCATTCTGGTTCACATCTCTGCTCCTGGAATGTGTGACTGCTGAGAACAGGAATGAAGCCTTGCACTTGCATTGCCACCCTGGAGCTCGGAGGAGCAGCTCTGGCTGGATCCCCTCCAGTGGAAAAACCACCGGGTGCAAAGTGTGTTTTGCTAAAATGACACTGCTTTTGCTATCACAATCTCTCTAATGTTTGCACTAAAGGCTGCAAACAGATGCGATGATGGATTGGGTGAGAGGAGTAAGTGCTGGCCTAAGCAATCTGAACAGGGATAAAAATGGACCCAATGCAGATGGTCAGGTGTCTGCAGCAGAAAGGAGAGCTGAAATGCTGAGCCCTGGTCTAGTTCCTGAGCTGCACAGACAGGGAGTGTGCAAGGAGCAAGGGGGAGACAGCAGTGGAGAGGAGCTGCAGATGATTGTGCTTCTAGAAAAACAGGAAAAAAAAGGCAGTAGCTTGTTGGCCAGCGTCCCATTCAGCTGCTCTGAGCTGGCATTAACCTGACCAGCTTGTGGCAGAGTTGCAGCCTGAAATTGTTGAGCCTTGCTCCTTGCAAGTGAGGATACTTTAACTTCATCAGCCAGCGTGGGAGGCAGAGCTGGCAGTGGCAGCAGCAGGACTCCCACCTTGAGGACAGCGAATCAGTTATTGCTGTGGCCCTGCTGTTCTTCTCTTCCCCCAGAAGAAAACACCTGAAGGTGATGGAGGAGTTGGATCTCGAGTTTTATTGGTCCTTGTCCTTGTACACCTTGCTGAGGAGGGACTTCTCTGATCTCAGCAGTGCTGATGACTGTGGAGCTCCCACCCGTGGCCTGCAGTGCCTTCAGCTGCAGCTCCCGTAACAGGGACGGTGCTTTCCCTGCCTCTCCGGACTAACTGCAAGGCCCTGGGGATTTGGGATAACTTCTGGGCTGCTTCTGGGCCACCAGCTCCACCAGAAGGTCTTTTTCTGCCAAGAGCTCATGCGCCACGGAGTGAGCTGGTGCTTTGTGGCTCTTGGCAGGAGTGGGTCCAAAATTGACAGCCGCCAGCTTTTAGCAGCCTGGAGAATCCTTGATGATCACAGAGGGCACCAGCAGCGCGTATGCAAATAGTAACTCTTCTGTTTCTTGTTTCTTCACCCCTGTGGTGACTTTTATTACTTAATTATTGCACACCACATGCTTCAAAACAGCCTAATCTATGGTCGTGTTTTCTAATGATACTAGATGTGCAATCCAGCGATATCCATCCCAAGGGGGCATTCATATCAGAGGAGACATCCTTCTGCAGACCTCCTGTTTCATAGATCACATGCTGCAGGGCTTTTCAAGCCTTTGCTTACAAATCAGCTCTGCTGCTCCAGTTATCTGGAGACTCCCGGTGCCGAAGGCGACGCTGACGTTTACCCTTTGTCCCCTCTTCTTCCCCCTCCTTCCCTTCCAGTTTGGCGCTTCACCCCGATCAGAGCTGGGCAAAACATTTAGAAAGGTTAAAAGACGTGGTGAACCTGTGGTCAAGTTGTCTTATTGCCTGTGTGGGGTCTCCAGTCTCACTGTGTGGTGTGAATGTTGGTATTCCTGACGCGTGGTGGGCGTTGCGCGTGAGCTTCTTTCCTCATGGCCCTTTTTGCTCTCCAAGGCAGGAGCCTTCCTGGGGTGCAGGAATAGCAGGGAGGGATGCAGGAAAGCACTGAGCCTTTGTAGTCTTTGATTATTGATTGTTGTGGAAGTTGAATGGGTTTTCACATCTCCATGGAGGTGACTTTTACCATCTCCAGTGGACCAGCCAGTTGGTGACTGATTAGTCCACAGCTGGCTTGTGAGTAAATGCTTGAAAGGACACATTTGGGTTGATGCTCTTCAGAGATCCTTCCCTGCCGTGTGATTAATCGCATTTAAGTCCTGATCCAGCAAAGTATAGAGCCCTGCCTGGAATGATACACGCATGGACTGCCTCTGAAATCGGTGGGAATGACTCGTGTGCTCAGTTAGCCACGTTAAGCTCTGCTGGGGCTGCAGGACACGAGGCTTCATCTGGCTTTTCCTGCCTCCTTTTGAGAGAAATACTGAGGGAGAGGGGGAAGAGCAGGGGATGGCAGGTAACACACTCTGACTGAGCTTTACTGGAGGAATTCCAGTGAGGCAGCTTTTCCTTTGTAGGGCAAACCCTGATCTCGTGGAGTGCACGGGGAGTTTGGCCCCGATATTGGTGACACTTGGCAGGGTGACAGTCCTTATCTGCAGCTTATTTGGCCTTTGGGAAAATGTCCCCTTGCCTCGGTGTTACTTAAGGACAGGAATGAACGGCCTGTGTGCTCCGTTTCCTTCTGTCACCCTGCCCAGACGTCACTCCTGAACTGGGAGGATTTTGCTGGGGGGAGAGCAGGGGAAGCATCCGCTGAAAATGCTTGTTGCAGATTAAAATCCATCTCATCCAGAGTAACTCAGATCTCCTTGTTTTGGCACAAGCACCCTGCCACAGAAAGGAAAGGCAAAGAAGTTCTGATAGGATGTAACAAATTATTTATAATTGTAGAAGAAAAAAAATCCTCGGCTGCTTCCTTTTATAGTCAAATAGTTGGAGCCACTTCTAATGTTGACATTTCCTAAATATTTTAAAATTTATCTGTGCACATTTTCAAAACTATTATCCCTGAAACAGTTGCTGTCTCTTTAATAGAATCTCTCTAATTTACTTTCAAGAGTCAGGGTACAGACCTATTTTCAACTGAAATGACAAGCACCTGCTAACTTGGTTATACAATGTGGAATGCCAGTCTGCCAGAAATCTCCTGGAAGAAGAAGCTGCAGCCTCCTAATAGGCTATTTTACTGTGAAAACAATGTTAAAAAGTATAATAAAGTATTAACAATATTAAAATAAAACAGTGTAGGCCTTAAATGAGCTACAAACTAGTTAAATCTATTCTATTCAATAGGAGCCTTCAGTGCTTTGCAGCTGATACCTCAGAGCTGGGATTTATCTAAAATGAAGGCACCAGGGACATGCAAGAGAAATGGTAATTATAATTTGCAAACATTAGGCTGACACTTTTCTGTGTATGTGTGTATAAATTCTGACAGCTGTGATTGGTGCCATGCCAAAAAGTGCTCCACCATCCTGGGAAGGGCTCACTTTCTGGCAGGCCATCCTCGGAGCGGCAGCTCATTAAAACTTTGGAGAAGGAGAAGTTGCCGAAAACAGGAAGGCGTCAGAACCATCTGAGGGATTTTTGGTACACGCTTGTTGAAAGGTGTTTGAGAAGAGAGCCTTGGGTCTGACAAACTGGAATTTTAGTACGCCTCTCCGTTCACAGTGGGGCAAAATAATTGGTCATCAGTGACTACTAATTTGGTTTAGTAGCCAGAGGCGTTTTTTTTCTTCCCAGAAAATCAATGACAGTGCCGAGGTCTGTTCAACGTGATTCAGCTCAAGACGGGTCCTCATTTAGCTCTTGATGCTTCTTCCACTGGAGACAGCTATTTTGTTAAAATGAAATTAAAATCTGTCTATAATGCTCGGCTCAGGGAGTAGCACCCGTCAATGCCATGCTGCTCTTGAGGTTTCAAGGTTGTCAGTCTCCCCTCAAACTTGTTTTCAAAGGTTTATATATCAACTGATAAAAAAAAAAAAAAAAGAAGGGTACTTGGCAAAAGCAGATACAAAGGACTTTGCTCGGGAAGGAGGTTTATACCAGCTTGAATGGCGCAATCAATTTGATTGTGAAGTTGTGCTGTAAAAGCGCAAAAAAAACACTTGATTTGCGACCGCTTCCTTCCCGTGTAACTCAAAATCAGAGGGGCTTGTAAACATTCCAGTGGAGACTCCAGCCCTGGGATTTTCTGGGTGGCTCTCCAGCCAGGGCAGGAGGCTCCTGCAGCGCTTTCCCCCCGCTGCTGGGGCGGGGAGCAGAGGACACGAGGACATGTGCGCAGGCAGCGGCTCCCCGGCGGCCGCGCAGCTGTTTGGGCTGTGCCGAAAAAAACACCGCTCCGATTTCAGCGGCAGCTTTCCAGGCTGCAGGATCTGGCCCTGCGAAGGTGCTTTATGCGACAGATAAATCGCATAATGGATGGATGGAATTTGTCTGCAAAGGTGGAGATGTTAAAACCGAGTTGCCGCACCGCTGCCTATCCCGAAACTTTAACCCCTTCTCGAAAGGTTAAGGGGGTTTTCAGGGGGGGTTTAGTCCTTGCTGGTGTCCTTCCATCTCAGAGGTGCTTTTGCTGCACAGCCAGGATGTGTCTTTGGGGTCTTCAGTCCCCAGGGGAGGCAGCTGCAGGGGCACCACGTTTTTATTCCTTTCTTGTGTAGCTCGTGCAGGGGAGGATTTGTCCTGTGATAGCAGTGTCCGTGTCGAGATCTCCCCGTGGCTCCTGGACAGGCCAGCAGAGGCAGTTCCCACCTGTCTTATGGAATCATTAGGGTTGGAAAAGGCCTCCAAGATCAAGTCTAACTAGTTTCTTATTGGGAAGCAGTTTGGTGTCCGGCATCTCTTGGACAGATTATCTACAGCAAATAAAGCACAACTGGGGGGTCTGCGACTCTGCTCAGGGCCTTGGGGTACTCACAAGGAGTGAGGCAGGAAGATTCTGCTTACAGCTCCCTTGTCCTGCGATATTGTCTCCCTTCCTCCCTCGTTGGGCTGGAGGTAGCAATCTATCTGCCACTAATTTGTCTCTGTGTAGCCCAGCAGGAAGCAGGGGTGTGATTACAGCTCCTGGCCCTTGTGCGAGAGCCGGCACGGCCCCGGCATCCCCCTGCAAAGTGCCTGGCTCTGCCTCGCCTTAATTGTTCCCCTTTGGCCGGTGGACCTGTCTCCTCTAACAAGGGCTGCGAGGAGGGAGGCGGTAATTGCAGCACTTAGCCACTCTCCCCAGCACTGCCTCCTGCAGCTAATTAGGAAACAGGGCCGCTGGGCTCTTCATTATTTCTTTTAATTGTTTGTGGGTTTTGCATAAGGGTGAATGGCAGGAGAGGGATGTGCAGTTAGGGGCGAATCCTTGACTTTGAAATTTGTGTAAAAGGTCACTTACAATTTGTTAGCGCTTTCGCAGGGGTGAATTCAATTAGTGGCTCTGAAGTCCCCGCACGCACGTGGGTGGGTGTGTTTGTGAGGAGAGGGAGAGGAGGCAAAACATGCCGGGTGTGAGTCTAAAGGCTCTTCATTTTCCTAAGAAGCTTGTGGACTACACAGTGAAGTTATAGGCCCCTTCCAGCTTTATGGTCCTCTAAATAGGTCCTGACAATAAACCCATGGAGAGGCCCAAAAGATTATTTTCAAATGATCTCCACTTGTCCTCACTTTCCATTAACCACTGAAGAAAATAACAAGAGAAAAATTGGTAGAGAACACTCAGGGACCAATTTTTTTTTTTGCAGTCTTTGGGCTGGCAAAACTCTCGGCTGTAACGGTGGGTCTTCCACCCGTGTGGCAGCTGCGGGATCTGTGCTGGCCAAGGCTCTGATTACTCGGAATTTCCGAAGCTTCTTTACAATCCTTGTAATTTGGGCGAGGAAATAACAATATAAATTATTTCACCGTGGGCAGCCAATGAGGCAGTGGCTTCTTCTAAGTGTCAGAGGATCTGTTATTTTGCTCCGAGGGCTCGTATGTATAGAACAGTAAAAAGAATAAAATCCATTGTAAACATGCACTTTAAAAGATTTATCAGATGCTCAGAGCTGTACTTAGGAGTACACATGGATACAAGAGCACCAATTTGCTTTACTGTTCCCTCCCAGGCCGAGTGAGATGTTTACTTGCAACAGTCCTAAATGCACACATGGAAAGGTGTGTCTTGCAGTGAAGATACCAAGCCAGCTCTTACCCTTTAAATAACTGGCCTTACAAGCTGAAATTTGTGTGTTAGCACTGATTTTTGGGGGTGGAGATACCCTTGGGTTGACTCAGTCGAAGATTATTTAGGTTTGTCTTCAAGATATTTGTCTTCAGACTGAAAATCTGCTGTTCCTTTCTGAGAAAAGTGGGATGGGATTCAGGGATAGGGCTGTTCTGCCTGGGGTCTCAATCCGTGGCTGAGAGTGAACAGTGCTCAGTCTGCAGCCACCAACAAATGCAAAAGATCCAAATGAGTGAAAAACCAAGAAAAATAAACCCTCCAATGCTGAGCAAAATAAATCAAAGAGCAAGGTCTTCCCCTTGACCTCCATCCCATGCTTGAATCTCTCTGGATGGGTGGGAACATGACTTTGTGTGAAAGGAGAGGATGTCAATGAGGGCTGAAAAGCTTTGCTTTCACAAGAAGGATTCCATGGTTATCCCCCCCCGACCCAGGTTTTCATTGCACAGGCGGCAAAAGCCGAAGTTGGTAAAGGAAAAAATCCACTTGTGGCAAGAAGTAGTTTTAGGTGGTAAAAGTTTTGGAAGGATTTTTTCAGCCAGCTGTGATCAATGGAGATAAACCCACAGACAACAGCCAGTCTGTGTGAGAGAGTAAATTACTTTCCTATTCAGTGTAAAGTGGTAATAAGGGATCTAAATCTCTGTTCTTTAGATCTTTTTTTTTCCCAGCTCTGTGGCCGACGTGCAGGACCCAAACCTTATGCCAAACCATGACTCACCTGTTTATTTTCTCTTAAGCTGTGAACCTGAAGTAGTCAGAAACTGTTAGAACTGCAGTAAATAACTACACTGGGGGAGAATCAGCGTCTTCACGGGGCACCCAGGAGTTTTTGAAAGGCGTAACAGGTTTTTCTGCCCAACCAGAAGCTGCAGCCGCTGGGGCACGAGGCAGCAAGATGCAGGTGGATGGGGCTGGGAGCTCTGCGGTGGTGATGAGAGCACATACCCAGCCTGGAACGTTTCCAGTGGAAGAAAACTAATCTTGAAATAGAAATTCTTATCTTAGCAATGGGAGAATGGTGGCAGAGACACAAAGTGCCTTTCACTGTGGCAGTGGATAGGATGTGTAATTACCCGAGCTGATGGAAGTCCTGTGTTTTTTAACTTGGTTGCGTTTCTCTGGCACTGCCATCCTGACAGTGATTCCAGTCACTGTGTTACATTTTTACAACTTGTTTTGTCAGTGCTCAGATATTTCTTCTTCTGAAACTTTTGTTTGCCCTAATCCTTAGGTTTTTAATGGCCTTTGTTTGGCTTCTTGTGCTCGTGGGTCAAACGTGGGCTTGCTGTGATATTAAACTTTCTTGCCTGTCCAGCTTTTCCTGGTGGGTTCTTTCCAGGAACACCCTCTGCAGTTGGTCTATATCTAGATTAGCTTTTTTTCCAGGGCCAGATAATAATGACCTGAAATGTTCTCTAAGTGTCTCAAAAATAAAGCTACCAGTGCATTCTGTGTGCGCAAGAGATGCTGGAAATACCTCAGCACCTTTTGGAAAGACCACTTGCTAAGCAGAGCCATGAGCTCTGAAACCTTCCTTTTTGGGGGAGGTGAAAGATTAGGACAATTGCAAATGATACAAATTAAAGAGGAGGTATTAGATAATTGATGCCCTTGGCCAACTGTAACAATTCGAAGAGAGGTTGCAATGACCAAATGCTTTAGAGAGGTGAGTTTGCTGCAGGAACGTGGTGAAAGCAGCTGCCAAAGGATTAAGACCATTTTTAAGAGACTGGGAGGTGGAATGGAGGGAGGAGATGGAAGATAGAAGGAAAATGGGATGCGAAATTCGGGAAAGGGACAATTGAAGCGAAGGCAGACGGTGGGGGGGACCCGGCAGGAGCCAGGGGGATGACAGAGTGCCAGGGAAATCCTGCCAGCACACCCAAGGTCAGCCCAACCTACAGGCCAACTGCCAAGTGGATGGCAGCACGTGGGAGGCAGGGTTATGGCCATGCAGGGTTGGAAGGAGGTCCAGGTGCAGGATGGCAGAGAGTGGCACGTCTGTGCAGTCCTTGTGTCCAGGAATAGGTTCTGGGACACAGTGGGCAGAATTAGGGAACTTACTAAGAGATGAATGAAAGCTTTTCTCTCAAAGCAGCCCTGGCAGTGCTGGGCAGTGTGTTCATGCTGAGGGTGCACTCTGCTTGCTCCTGGGGAGAGAACTTGTGCTCGGGGTACCAACTGTGTGCTGGTGTTGTTTTGGCATCAAACTCCTCGTATGACCTTGCACAAATCAATATAATCTAAAATGTGGCTATAGACAGCAACCACATCTTTGTGATTACTTCTAGTTCCAAAGCCTGATCATTTAATGTTGGCCAATTTCAGTGCCCAGTGAAATTCAATCAGAAAAGGTGGTCAGGAGGATAAATGTGAGTCTGAACATTGAGTGGGGTTTCCAAATGCACCTTGAATAACAGGCTGTATTGACACCAGTGAAGATCTTGGAAGTCTTCACAGACCCTCTGTGTCTTTAGGTCTCCACTGTGATCAAACCCCAGCCCTCAGAGTGCCCTCCATCCTCCCCCTTGTAAAACAAGGTCGTTATTGCAGAGTATGGGGGTTGAATAACCTGCCCGTAGCGCTGGGTTGGGAGGGTTATTTTGGATGAACGGACCTGGGATTTAGGGCCAGGAGGACAGCAACCCTCATCTACACACATCTTCCAGCTCTGTAATGTCATGCACAGAGCCTGGGGATGGGGTTTAGCTCCTGGAGGGGAGGGGTTGCCAATGATGGGCATTTTCCTTGGAAGGTAAACCTGTGGACCCGCTTGTGTGTTGTTAGCCCAGCGCCTGCACTCGGTGGCCATGTGCTCTCCTGCAAATTGTGGCCTGCACGAGGCAGCTCTTGTAGAGATCAGAAGCTGGAGTGTGAACTGGGGGAGGCTGACTGGAGGATGCCCCTTGGGGGAGGCTGGGACCCCACCACATCCTCGTTACCGCTGACCTTGGCACGAGCACTGCCTGCTGATGGATCGGCTCCGGAGCTGGACAAGACCCTGGGGAACCACTGCATTATCTATTATCGTCCCATCAGTGCCTCCCCTGACCCCTCCCAGCTCCGAATGCCACAGGCATCAGGGAAGGAATAAATCTCTGTCTGATACTGAGAGAGAGAAGGGAACGAGAGCAGGAAAAAGGAGAGATGAAAAATGTCCTTTTTATGACTCTCACAACAAAGCTGGCCACATGATTCGTAGCAAACATTACTCTGGGAAAAGGGAGGGAGAGAATGGGGAGGGGGGGAATCAGCAAAAAGCAGAGCTGCTTCTCTCCCCTGGAAGATGCCCACAGGGAATTAATAGAAGGGATATGGGTGACCTTTGAAGGTAAATATCCCAGGAAAAGAAAGGAAAGAGGCCTCAAAGCTTCAGAAAGCCCACTCTGTCTGAGGCTGCCTGGTGAAATGCTCCATGCAGCACACGTCCACCACGAGGGGAGAGCCCAGGCACGAGTGCTCTGCTGTGCTGGGGGGAGCAGCAGGGCCAGCCCGTGATTAATAAGGCCCTAATAGCAACGGCAGCATTTGTGCTCCTTTCTGTTCGGGATGATCCAGGAGAGCTCGTGCATGTGAGCCTGGGGAGAACTCCTGACCTTGGTGTCTTTAGGAGACAGAAGCCTTTAGCAGCCCAGCCTGAGCCTGGGGCTGAGCAAGGGCTGGAGATAAGTTGGCAGGATTTGAGAAGCCCCTTGTGCATCACCCCCTGAGCACAGACACCTTCCTGTGGCAGCTGCTGAGTTATTTGGGTTCTGAGCCCTGTGCTGCTGTTCCCAGGGGGGCAGCCCAGCCCCTGCACTCCCCACTGCGTGTGGGAGCTGCAACAGGGCTGTGGGTGCAGACTGGGAGGGTTTGCACTGGTGTTCTGGGGCTGTCCCAGAGCACCACTGGCATCAGGAAGGGTGTCTCCAGCTGCTTCCAGTGTGATGGGAAAGCACCTTTGCCCTTCTTGGCCATGTTGTCTGTGCTGAGGGCTGGGGAATGACAGGCAGGCTCTGTTCGTGCTGGAAAACTTCACTGCACCCCTGAAGTTTATCCAAGCTGTTATTTCTAACAGGCATGGAGTGCTTGGAGTCATGGAAAGACACCACATGCCACCATTTCTTTCTTCTGCCCCCAGACAGGCACGTGCCTCAGCTGGAAGTGCCTTCCCAGTCAGCAGCACTAAGAACACAGTCCTACAGAGTTCAGAGTCCAAACCCAACTGAAATCCATTGGCAACCAAGTCATTTTGAGCAAGACAGGTCTTGCTGAACCTGGGGAGCCGTTATGGGTTGGGGAGTGCTCACCCAAGCTGGTATCTTTAAATTGCCAGTCATGGAAAAGTGTGTTAAACTCCCACTTTTACCAAAATGGCTGTAACAACTCCTTGGTAATCCCAGTAATTTGATTTTATCTATAACGTGCTTTTAAAGTAAAGGGATAAATACAATCAGTCTGCATAAAAGGTAGCTATTAAGGAGCAGGCAAGTTGTACAATAATAACTTTAAATTAAAAGCCCTTTCTCACTCTACTTCTGCTGTTGTGGGGTCTGCAGATTTTCCTTAAAACTTTTGAAACATGCCCAGGCTTCTTACAGGCAGCCACTTAACCTCCGTTTATGAAGAAATAAAGCAAAATTGATGTTGATTTTGGTCTGCATTGGGGGATACTTTTGCAACATAAAAGCCCTTTTGCCTGCAATTTGCAGAGCAGCCCTGTCACATCGGTGAGGGCTGATACTGATAAAGATAAAGCTTTATGGCTGGGGCATTTGCAGCTAACAGCAAGCTAATGCTACATTTTCATTTTGATGCAATTAATGTTAATGTCTGCTACGAAAATTGTCATTAAATACCATTTTAAAATCCATTCAATTTGCATATGCAAAGGCCATTTACTATCACGTAAAATACACGGGGCCGTTCATCATGTCTTTTCTCTAGGATTTGTGGCTGTTATTTTTCTGGTAGTGATTATTATCTAGCTCTTAAAATGAAACCTAATGTCTGGTCCAGACCTGCACAGAGCAAGAAAAAGCCTCTGTGCTCCAGCCAGAAGCAGGACTTTCAGAGCCTCTGAGCGCTGGTTTGTGCTGGAGTCCACTGGCTCTTTCAGCCTGCTGTGCTCTCCAGCTGCCCCTGAGTGAAGCCTTAAACATCCTCCTGCATTGCAAGGGGTGGATGGGCAGGATTATGCCCTTCTGGAGGGGCTGCTGGAGGGTCAGCTTGTACCAGCTCCCCTCCAGCCCTTGGGAGGAAGCCCAAGGAATCAGAAGAGAGCAGTGAAAACTTTCTTTGCCTCTGTTCTGCTCCACTACCAGTTTCTGCCCCATGCAGGGTGATGAACTAACAAGTTCAGTTGAACTGATCAGAACTCCACCAGAGCATTTCAGTGAGTGCAGACAGGTGGCAATGCTGTTGCTCTGATTTTCTGACCCTGGGAAGCCATTTTTCTGGCTTACAACTCTCCGTATTCCTCTAATTTACAGGGTTGGCATTGAACATGTCTTTAAGAGGTTCCAAGTCCTTAATGGCAGAGTTATGGCACATATGGTAGATTTAGGTAGTTGGTTATCAGGCAGAGGTGTAATCAGACATGGAAGTTGTCATGTGAAAAGGGGAGGGAGGGGGGATATGCCCAACCCCTCTCCCAGTGCAGCCTCCAATAACAGGTGGTTATCAGTGTTTAGGGAAGCTTTGTGGGGCATCCTGACCATGTTTCATCTGGGAGGCAGCAGCTGTGTCTCCCTCTGTAATTCTTATTCTCCTTTAACTTTTAACCCTATCCATTACTCCCCAGAAGTGATCTATGACCCAGCAGCATATCCAGCTTCAGGAACTTGTGTTTGGGGACTGTGCTAGCTGGGATATGGGAGAGATGTGGATGTGAGGGGAGGAAGGGATAAATTAAATTCATTCTGAGAAGGGCCCCGAGTCCTCCTTACCGTGCTGGCCTGCCAAAAGTCATGTCTGCAGGGATTTTGGAAACCCATCCCGTGAGGAATCTGTTCTCATCTTTGCGCCGAATGTCCATGAACTTGTAGTAGAGCCCGAACTCCCGGGCCGTGGTACAGCCGGCATCGACAGCCCCGGGGTTCATGGTCAGGAAGTCCCGGGGCATGATCTTCTTTTTGTTCTTTATGTTCCTGGGCTTTGCCTCATCCCAGTGGCCTATGGCTGGAGATGGAAGGAAATGTGAGAGGCATCTCAGTTAGCTCCTGTTTGGGAAGGCAGGCTGATGTTTGTGCACCGTGCAGGAGGGCCCTGTGTGGCCAGGATGTGTTTTGTCACGGTTTCACCGTGCAGTGAACTTCATTTCACATGGGGACACCTCCACCCTGGCTTGCTCAGGAGGCCTGATCTCACAGGGAAATTGTCCCTGAGAGCTCAAAGTAGGAGCTCTAACATAGTTCTGACAGTGGCCAGGTGTTATCACCCTTTGCAAGAGCCCCACCCCTCCCTGCCTGGGCTCTGTATGAGCCTCCAAAAGTTTCCAATATGAGAGAGAAACTGTACTGGTCACCAAGCAGTTTGTGTGGCAGTAATGAAAGTGGGTAAATGTTGGAGTTGTGCACCTCCAGCCTGATGAGAAGTGTTGAGGAGCCCTGGGAAGGGGAGGAAAGTCCATGCTTAGCATGAGGACTTTGTTGCAGGTCTGTGTTTTAGTGGCAGTGTCATACCTTCAGCAACTCCTCCATCTCTCTTGTGCACGTACATCCCATAGGTAAAGTCAAGGCCTGGCAGGGGGTAGCAGTTTCTCAGAGGCTTCCCCACTTCATGCTGCAGAAAAGTGAAGTTAAAAGAGAAGCATGAAGAGCTTTTCTGATAAGATAAAGCCCCTGAAAGTGAAAGTTCATAACAGAACATGGCCACAAGTACCAGAAGTGGCTGTGGCTCCGCTTGACAGGGGTTTGAATCTCACTGCACAAGCACAGTGCAAAAGGCAACTGAAGCCTAAAGGATGCTGAATTCCACACAAGTTTGTAGTTGAGTTATAAAGCAACCCAGTCTTGCTGGAAATAGGGGTCCTGACTCAATATATACAGACTTGAAATATTCTTGTTTGGTTAATCTCTCCATTGGCTGGGGTGCCCAGCTCTAGTGTCTGCTGGGGAGACTGGAGCTAGTCTTTACTTTCTTTAATTTCCAAGTTGTGCATCCTCCTAGAAAACTGACATAAACTTCCCCAGGCACCATCACATGGCTTGTCCTGCCTGGATCAAGACACAAGGCATGTTGCAGGAGGAGGATAAGGGGGATGAAGAAGGGACAGCAGAGCCTGGGGTTTATAGCATAGAAGAGAACTTGAGCTCAATAACCTCATTTCTGTTTAGTTTTAAAATGAACTCTTCCCCAGCCCATGTGTGTGCCAGCCTGGTGGTGTCTGTGGGATTAACTGACCTCCCCTCACCCTTTTGTCTCTCCCCTCCCATCTCCATGGTGAAGTCACTGCAGGGTGTGTGTGTCTTGAAACCTTAGTGCTGCTTGAAAGGGAGGCTGTGGAGGAGGGAAGGGAAGGGGTGGGATCCTGGCAGCAGCTTCGGGCTGTGCATCCCTGCGAGGGAAAGCTGGAGCAGGGTCAGGAAACAAGTCCCCAGGAGCCCTGAGGGCATGGTGTGCACGCTTTGGGACAGGTTATTTTCCATGGGAAGGGTGTTAGAGGAGCTGGGATGTTGTAGGTGTTGTCAGGTCTTGTTGGGAGAACGAAAGTGCTGAAATACTGTTCTAGTGCTTCTCCCTGAACACCAACATTGAGGTGACCATTATTACACTCCAGAGTGAGCACTCTGTGGATTAGGAGGTGCTGAATCAAATGTAGACCAAGTGAAAAGAGACTGCAAATGAACCACCTCCAGCTTCCCACTCTGGCAGGCTGAGGCTGTACAGCAGGGATAAGGGACCCAGCTTACTGGAGCTGCCTATGTAGGAACATCATCCAAATCCAAATTTACATCTGCTCCCAGTGCAGACCCTGGCCAGGGCCTCAAAGCAGCCATGGCTCTCCTGTACTCTGCTGGCTGCTTTCCAACATGCTCTTCTGCATCACCCTCAGCTCAGGCAAAACTCTCACTGAGCCAGTTTTGCCTGGAGAGTGAGGGTTAATAACCCCTGCCCAAAACAGGCACCTTTCCAGAGGGTTCTGTGTTGAGCTCTTTAGAATTTGCTCTTAATTTCTCAAACTTTTTCATCTGGAGACATTTCTCTGTGCACTCAGTTTGGGGTTTCTCAGCTGCTGTATCTATGTGTAGCTCCACAAGCCCTAACAGCACACGGTGGCTGTGGCACTGGGATCCTCACCAGTGTGTCCAGGGGGGAGATGGGGGTGCCTTGATCATGTGGTGACAACAGGTCTGCTCCTCTGCAGAGTGTGGCAAGCTGGCTGCCTGCTTTGCCAGTTTGGGATCACTGGGTCTGCACACCAGTACAGTGATTCTTTCAGGTAAATCCGGGATCTTACTTCTCAGGTCTGAGAGGGAGGTGCTTCATCTTGTTCCGGTTAAATCCACATATTTGTGTCGCTACAAAGCAGGTGTGGTATCCCCATGACTCTCAGGAGCACAAGTTCACCAGAAGATGAGTTTTGTGGACTTGCTGAGACCCTTTGGTAGGCTCAAAACCCCCAGGAGGCTCCTTGCCCTGTGCAAAAGGACAGATCCTTCGCTGCCCACAGACCTCTTTGAAAGCCACCCTGACGCAACCTGTGCATGATATGGCTGCATTTCCCGAGCTGCCAGTGGCAGAGGAAGGGACTGCCCCTTTGCAGGTGTGTCCAGCACCGAGCACGAGGGCAGTGAGTGGGTTTTTAGTGCTGCCACGAGTGAAATGCCACCCCGGCAGTGCTGAGCCATATGTGCCCGCTGCGTGTGAGTCGGGAGCTCACGCACAGCACACAAACCTCTGCCAGGGATGATGAAGTGGCTTTCATTGCTGATCTATTTCTCCTGTATTTACAGCTATTTTTAGAGTGGTTGTCACTGGTGTACGAGGGAAAGGGTGTAACGTTCCTCAGAGCCGTGAGAAAAGGCTTTTTCCAGGGAGCACGTTCTGAGACCGGAGCAGTTAAGTGAGGTCAGAAATCTGCAATGATGGTGAAGGTGTGGCAGATGGGAGAAAATTGCTGTGAGACTGCAGGAAAGGAGAGAGGTTTGTAACCTGTGGCAAAGCTGCTTCCAGACCCTCGAATGCAGAACTGTGGAGAATGAAAGAAATTACGGGCTTTAAAGAGTCCCTTTTGTCGAGCACCTGAAGGCAACACAGTTGGGTGTTTACTCCATCACAAAATGAGTGCATGCTGGTTCCTTTTATGATCAGGTGGCATTTTACAGTCACTTTGCACTGAATAAATAAAGCTGAAGGTGCTGGATAATTAATTAAAAAAAAAATCTGGTCCAATATGTTGAACATGGAGAGAATCTGTGCCTGAATCAAAATCAACGAACTCAGAGGACTCTGGTTGCCTGCCAACATCTTTTACCTACAAAAGAAGGGGAAGGATGTAGCAGGAATGAATCTTGCTTGGTGTAATCCAAGATTACAGCCTTTCTCATTCATAAATTAACAAGATGCTGTTTCCAGCTCGTGGGCTGGTTTCATTTGTTTGTCCTGGGGCATTATAGGTGTGCTCTGTCATAAAGCAGTGGGGAGAGTGAGCCAAAGTTGATGCAGAAGGTCCTTTTTTTCTCCCCCAGCCCCAGCACCGTTCCCTGTGTTCAGGTTTAGGTTGTCACAAAGCTGCTTGGCTGGAATACAGATCTGTCTGACAGCTGTGCCCATCAGCAGACAACTTCATTAAACCTCATTAAGATGTCATTTCTCTGCCTTATTTCCCACCTCTTGGCTCTAATTAAAACCGTCTCTCTCTGCATCCCAGGCGGTCCTAATTTTCTCTGGGTACCTTCTGCAAGTTTTCTCCCTTTACGACCTCAGTGAGGGGAAAATCCAGCATCCTAAATGCTGTTTATCCAGCCTGCTTGGAAAGGACAGCTCTAGACTTTTTCCTGAAGCATTCCCAGAGCACCCAGCAGGGATAACACCTCCTCCCAGGGCCGCAGGAGATGTGCACTGAGGCTTTTGTTTGCTCACTCCAACTGTCTTTAAGGACTTGGCTGATCCATCCTTTCCCTTTGGACACGATGATTTTCGTGGTTGAACCAGGGGTGTGTCTGGACTGGGTTTGGAGGGTGCCATGCTCAGACCAGCCCCAGCACGGTGTTGGGGGGTGTCTGATCGCTGGGGATACCTTGGCTGGCTGAAAAGCAAGAGGTGTTGGGTGTATCAGGATATCCCTGACCTTTGCTGAGCGGTTTCTGATTTCTTGAGCCCTGGGTTTGTATCTGAGTGTTGGAAGATGTTTTGCCGCCAAGGAAGAGAAGGGGTCTGTTTGTGAGAAGTGGATGCATTGTAAAGGTGTAAGGAAGCACAAAACCCTTCAGGTTTGGGGATGGAACACAAATATGTCTTGCAACAAAACCTGAAAGGTTTTGTTGCAAGACATATTTGTGTTCCATCCCCTGGTGTTTATGGCCCAGTGACACACATTGCATCAATTTTCTGAAGACGGCTGAGACTGAGAGAGGTTGGAGACGTGTTTGTGCAGAGCTCCAGCGAGAGACAGGCGTGGATTTTTAATCCCTGCCTCTGCAGCCCTTCACTGGGAGGGAACGCTGGGGCTGCCCCATCCCCTCCTCTCTGGCTCTGCCCCGTGGCCACCTGCAAACTCTGCGCCGGTCCATTTTCATCCTGCCAGGCCCTGCCTCCCTCCCACCTTCTGTTCCCCTTTTCATGACACCCCCTTGTACAGTAAAGCCTCCCCGTCACGCTGCCATTACTATTATTATTGCAGATTTACTGCACTTGCAGAGTGAAGTGATTGCAGTGACAAGGCCCAGCATTTTTCCCTCCTTCCCCCCCGCGACAGCTTGAAATCAAGCCCTTCATTTGCATTTACATGATCTTGCTGTGCAGCTTATGAGATCGGGAGATTTATTTGCTACTTAGCTTGATGTTTGATTACACTCTAAGAAGGCAGTGAGCTACAAAGTGCAGGGATACATCAGAACTGAGCTGCTGAAAGCCTCTGGGGGACAGTAACTCAACATCAGGTTTAGGTAGATGAGAAAGGGAATGTTCAGTGTTTTGAGAAAGGCAAATTTGATGAGGGTTTTTTTTTTTTTTTTTTGTTAAGGGTAGAGGGAAAAACTTTCACAAAAAAAAAAAAAAAGGGAAAACAAGAATGTTGTTCTATAAAAACACACCTGAAAATCTGGATTTGTTAGTGCAGAAGAAATCCTAGCAGGGGCTGGTGGCTGCTGGGCTGCCTGCCGCTAACTGCTTGCAACTTCCACTCCCAAGAAGATTATTAATAATAAGTTGGCAGTCATCTTCGAAGCTTTTCATAAGCATTAAAGGTCAAAGTCAAAGGAAGTTTTGCTTGATGGACCACCACAAAATCTGTCCCTGATTTATTAAGCTTCAAAACATGCCACTGAGCATTAATCCTCTGTAATAAGGGGGAAACTGAGGCAGGGAATCAGTGTGACCATGTAGGACAGCAAAGGGAATGGAGTTTGGACTGGGGAGAGAAGCAGATCATTCCTAATGGTCTCCTGAGTTCAGAGTGGGAGACCAAATTGTTACAGTGTCCCACAGCAGTGTGAGATTCTTCCAGAGAAAAGGGTGATGGTTGTGCAAACTGCTGCCCTCAGAGTCGGGAACGGCAAAGCTCGAGGATCTTGCTGTGAGTTTAACTCCTTCCATCACAAATGCTGCAGACAGGGCACTCTGCTAACCCAGGGTATGTCCACACATGCCATCTGTGCTAACCTGTGCTCCTGACTGACCTGCACTGGGAGCTGCAGCCTTATTAGATACCAACCTTGGAGTGTCAGGTCGAAGTTTGAAAGGTTTTCCCCTCTGAAAGCCACGTTGTGTGTGATGCTGGCGCTGGAGGCTGGGTTGGGTAGGGCAGGGAGAGAAGGCAGATGGCACCTCCAGCCCAGGTTCTCCCTCCCCAACCCCTGGCACCATCTTCCCTGCTCACAACAGGGCTGTAACACCCACAACCAAAGGCCACACACGAGTCCCCAGCACAGAAACCCCCACCTAGGGAAGGCACTGTCTGATACAGTCACTTCGTGTGCGAACTGTTTGCACTCAGCTTTTAGTCTTGAAAATTGCCCTGAGATATGCTATTACAATTAATCATTAAAGACTTAAGAAAGAGTATACCCCATTACATAAAAGACTCCGGCGATGATCTTTATCCAACTTGTAAAATGGGCAGACTTGATGCGACTGAATAATTTTCCTCTCATCTGCACAAAATCATGAATGCAAGTCAGACTTTGAGCCTGAAGTGAACACTGCGAGACCAGCTTATAATTACCAAAACAGAAAAAAAAGAACAGCGTTTTCTAATGAATGACAAGCCACTAGGTGGAAATCTAATTTGGTCTAATTAAGCAGCCTTTGTGAGGATTTGTCTTTAGATGAAAAGAGGGAGCCAAAGAGATCTAAATGCAAATGAACTCCATCATTTTGGTTTTAAAGGGCCAGGCACATATGAAAGTATTTGCGTACACAACACTTTCATTTGTCTTCGTGGGTGTATTCACCTCCTGGTTTTCCACTGAAAAATCCTGTTTGCCCCAAAATTCTGGCACTCTGAATACTAGTCTTCAATGAGTTAGAAGATAACGTGCTGTTAGAGGGACAATTTTAGCAGTGGTGTGTTGCAACTGTGAAAATTGCCTTTCTCCATGACAGGGCTGCTCCTTTCTGCTGTTTGAAAACTGGGCTTGGGGAAAAAAAAAAAAAAAAAAAAAAAAAGGGATGTTTTTTGCTAAGGAGTCTGATCCCAAGTCTGTCGCTGTCGATGTGTGGCACCGAATAACTCTCAGGTCTTTGGGGGCACCTGCTGGACCCTGAGCTCCTCCTCGGCGCCTCTGTGTCAGGATGAATTACTTCAGCATTGATAAATCACCAACACCTTGCCCAGTTGTGCTATTTCTGCTGATTCTGCCGACAGTCTCCACGCTGGGAGCAGGCAGCCCAGGTACAGCCCCAAAGGCTGAGACTCGCCGAGGTGTTTGACTATAATTGAGATGGAAATATTGAAAACGATCTCCTGCTCTATTAAACCTGCTCCTGCCTTTAAGATAAATTTGAGCCTGTGTAAGGTTTTGTGCCAGTGCTGAAGGTCAGAGAAGCACATGTGTTTTCTGCAGAGGGTGTCACAGCTTGTGAAGTTCACATCAGCCCCTGCCTGCTCCCAGCCCTGGAGGACAAACAGGGGCTGCAATCAGGAGACAAAGTCCCTGGCAGGAGGGATGGGTTACTTGGGCTGAACGAAGATGGGGGCAGTTTACAGCTATCACCAGACTGAGATTTACCTGTATATGATTTTCCTCGAGCTACAACCCCCATTTACCTCTAAGAGACAGGATGAACTTGGGATAGATTTGAGGACACGCAGGGACAATGGGAAGGAGGTTTGGTGGAGCAGCTGAATGGAGAGACACTTTTCTGAGTCCTTGCTCTCCCTGTGGGCAACATAAAGGGGAAAATGGAGGCATGGATGGACAGACCAGGGTGGGAAAATCAGTGGAATAATTCTTTGATGTGGCAGCAGTTTTGGAAGCTTTGGGGATAATGTGGGCAGAATAGTGAATAGTAACTTGGCCAAAAAAAGCTGTTTTACCATCTTTGCAGTTGACTGCCCAGAGAAATGAGGGGCATCCAGAGAGGAGCTGGAAAGGATGTAGTTGGGTAGTCATTTCCCAGAGACCCACAGCACTGGGGGTTTCTGCTGTGCTGCAAACCCTGAAGTCAAATTCTGCCAGGAAATGTTGCCGTTGGCTTCAGTGGGAGCACCAGGTTTAGCTGAGAAAGGGTGTGGGCTATTTGAGGATGAGAGAGAACATTCTCTAAATGTTAAAGAGAATGGAAAATGGTGTTTGTTTTTTTTTTTTTTTAAAGGTTCTTTCCCTTTCTAGCAGTTATGACCTTTCCTTTGTGTTTCATCCTTAATAGTATCTGTTCTTTGAACCCCTCCATCTGCTACTTCAAGAAAAATCCCCTTATGTTCTCGAGGCCAGATGTTGGCCCAGATTATGTCCAGAGCAACTCAGCTCAGTGAAGCTGCTGTTCATACCATGTAAGTCACTGCTGCTCCTTCAACTCCTGTTTTTATTCAACCCTCCTGCTTTTCTTTGGGTGCCATAGAACATCTTAAGCTAAATGCTGCCAGCATAGCATCCATATGAGCCACAGTGGCATTAAAGGAGCCGAATTCAAGTGAGAATTTGACTGTGGGCCTTTCTGAGCACACTGAATATTGGCCACATTTCCTGTACAGTAAAATAGTTCCCCGGCAGCACAGACCTCTGATTCTTGGGCTAAATTAAATCCCTGGCTGCAAAATGAGATACTGGCTGCCTTGAGAGCTACCTGTTATTTCAAAGAAGAATTTGTCTGAAGTCAATACACTTGTGGTACCTCCTAGAACAAAATTCAAATATTTTACACAAGGAGAGAACTTGTTAAATTCGAGCAAGCCTCTGGTTCAGGAATCTCTAAGTTTTCTCTTAAGGAGAAACCCTAATCTCTGATCACAGATGCAGGAACTTACCAACTTCAGTCACCTCATGTACAGAATAATCTGCAATTTCATTAGAGAATAGATAAAGTTTTTGCTGTTAAAAAAAAGGATGCTGTTTCTTTAATGTAATAAAACCTCAGCAGGACAGAACGTCTTTACTAGACTATCCCCCACTATTCCCACAAGAAATCAAATATAATCCTATTTAAGAAGCTTTAAATAATTTTGAGCTTTCATATTGACTTATTAAAATGCAGCTTAAAAAATGCCTTCCTTGCAATCCCTTTACAAGGGTCAGGGATATAAAATTTGAAGAAATATGATTAGTAGATCAGTTGGAAAGATATGCGGCAGCTTCCAATTTTATTATTTAAAATGCCCTTTTAGAAGAGAAGGTGATTCTGTAAAAAGTGGCACCATCTCCCTGAAGGAATCTAGTCCTGGGGTTTCCAGCCTGATCTCCTGCATTCAGCACTCAACACTTCTGCCAGGTTTTTCTCAGACCTGAAGAGCCCTTGCAGCTGGGCCAGAAGAGCTGCTTTCAGCGTCCTCACAGCCCAGCAAAATTGAGGCTTATCAGGCTCAAGCCCAGAATAAGCCAATAACACCTGTGGCCATTCCTCGCCTGGTGCAGAGGACAAAGTGACAATAGAGAAGCAAGGATGCCCCAGAGGACAAAGCCACTGCAGAGCTGTGGCCACAGGTACAGCCTGGCCCCCCAGAGCTTTTCTTTTAGCCCCTGGAAACTTGGAGAGATGAAGAGCCGTAAACTTTCAGATGTTGCTTGGAGATGGATGCGTCCCTTTTTTATTTTTTTTTAATTTTTTTTTTTTTTTTTAGTTTCTAAACATTATATGTTGGAATAGAAAATTATAGGATGAAAGAGGGGTCCTGCTGTGCTGACTTGAACTCTCTGCAGGGCGAACTGCATCTCCAGGCAACGGCTGCAAACTCCACCTGAGTCCTGAGGGGCCCAGGCAGAAATCTCCTTCCAACAGATTTCAGTCCAGTTGCCCACGTTCATTCCTGCTGAGTTCAGAGGAGCTGCAGTCCCCCTGGGACCAGCAGGGTTGGAGGGATGTAAATGATGAGACGATTTGACCCCCGCTCTTGAAGTGGATGAAATACAAGGAAGACCCAAATTGTGCTGTCAGGCAGGACTCCCATTAAGCACAGAGGGCCTTGTGCTAATGCAGGAAATCTGCCTGAATCATTTGCTCTGTCCTACAGCAAAATGTATTCAACATGCTGGAATTTAACTGCAGAACCTAGTGAGCAAAATCACACCCTGCCCATTACATTTACAGCCAGTTACTGTGAAATCCTAATGTGTCAGACTTTCTCGGGGAAATCAGGTAACTAATAACTTTACTCCTGCCTAAGGCTGGACTTTGGTCAAGGCTGTCAAGGCTTCTATGATTTTCCTGTGTTTCTGGAAAAAAAAAAAAAATCTATGATTTTGACACTCTGGGAGCTTCTGTGTGTGAGCAAGGAGAGAGCTGGAACAGCTGAACTTCCCTGGGAGCTGCAGTGCTCAACCCAGGGTGCTCTGCAAGGTCAACACCAGAGGGTCCTGAGCCCACCAGGGCCTCTGTCTTCAGCTCCTGATCAAGCCTGCCAGTCAGATGCGCTTAACTCCTGGCAGGATCTTGCCCAGAGCTTTTTCCTGTGGCAGAAGAAGCAGCAATGACACCAACAGCAAGACCATCAAGCCCTGGAGGAAAGCCTTAATCCTCCAAGGAAGAGTTGAGAGGGTTTTTCCCTGCCCTGTCTTCCGAATTTTCTACATTTATAACAATAATTGTGAAACTGGGCTGAAATAGCCCTGGCAGGTTGCTGCCAATGGTTAACAACTCTGGTTGCTCATGGGTCAATCTTATTAATGGTGCTAAAAACACAGCTTACAAACTAATGCCTGTTTCCTTCAAAGTATATGTACTTCTAAAATTCCTTACAATCCTACATCTGACTTCCCCATTGCTTTCCCCACCAGATTCTCTCAGTATAATTCCAGCTCTGCTTTGTTCTACCCTTTTTCTCTCCCCAGTCCCACATTTTTTGGGAAGGGTAGAACAGAAGGGGTTGGAGACTGCTCAGGTGACCTACACGAGGAGCCCAATTTCTTTCAAAGGGACGACCTTCTGAGGCAACCAAGAGTTGGCTCAAAAAAAGTCACTTCCTAATTGCACCATATTTGCTAAATCAGATATTTCATGTGCTTAAGAATTCTCTGTGCTCCCTTCGTGTTCAGCCATCACAAAAGGCTCCTGCTCTGCTGGAGTTCTGACCCACATTTTCCCCGCTGCAGTCCAAATTTGGTCACTAAAAGGTAAAGGGGGGGGGAAATCTCTTGTCTCATCACATCTCTCCCAACCCCTGTTCAGCTGCTGTGGTATTTTCCTTCATTATGCTGCTGCCTCAGACTGTAAACCTCTCTAATTTCCTACATCGCAGCTATTTATTTAAATGCTAACTCGCATTATGAAGTGATAATCCACAAGCGCAGGAGATAATTTATGAAGCATTTAAATTAAGAGGAGCAGCTAATTGGGAGCATGTGTCTTATAAGCCTTGCTAACACCAGAAAACTACAAATTAGGGAGAAAATGGAAGATATTTTTGTCTTGCTTTTTTTCTTTTGTAATGCACTGAGGAAAAATATTACCATACATCACAGGAACAGTGCTGTTCACAGGAGTCTTCTGTTGTTCCTTTCGTAGTTAGTCCAACACACAACGCTCTCGTTATCACAAATTCCTCATTATAACACACAAAATCATCTCTGCTCTCAGAGAAGGTGGAGCGAGGTGGGGTTTTCTGTCTCCAAATAAAGCGGAATAAATTTTCCAGGAAAGGTCCCCTTCTCAGCTACAGGCATTAATTTAAAAGAGCAAAGACTCCCTTGTTATGTAGGGATGTTAAAGTGCATTTAATTTAGGGCTGCACCACGCTGTAAGAGTTTTATAGGTTTCTGTTGAAATGAGAATGAGCATAAATGGCTGTGAATCAGGGAAAAGCAAACGTGCCACGGCCTCGAGGCTGAGGGAATGCACTGTGGATGCTCTGCTCAGATTTTGACACCAAAGTCACAAACTTTCTGTTTTCACTGCAGCTTTGTGGTGGTTTATCCATTAAAGAAAACTAATATTGACCTGACTGTGAATAGCACTGTGCCCCATGCTGTGTAATTCCCAGGATACAGCTCTGTGCCACGGACACTAAACACTGCTGGGCTGGGCTGATGGGGAGAGGAAGGGTTTGACACCCAGCCAGGACATTAACGTTGGGAAATATGGTAATTATCCCCAGTCTGAGGTTCCCAATCCTGCACCAGATTCCCTGGGAGGCTGCTGCCTCGGTGGGGAGGGTGCAAGATTGGGTGTCCTCAGGAGGCAGCTGCTTCTCCCTGCAAGTGCAAGGCTCCTTTGGTTGGTTGTTGGGGGTTTTTTTTTGGGTGTCAGTGCTTTGATCAGAGGAAACATCTGGGATGTTCCCCCATAGGAGCAAGAGGGTTTCTCTGCACTCCCCAAAGCACCCCAGGCATCCAGAGGATTGCATTAACACAGTTCAGAGGGAACTCATGGCATATGGAGCTGGCACTAAGGACCACCTCAATATCCAGCCCTCTGCCAGCCTGCAGAAACCACTTTAGTTTTCAGTACAGCTGAGTGAGGTCTTTAGTCAGGAATCCTCCTTTATCAGGCAACCAGTTCATGTGGGTCCCTTGTGTGGCTGCTTGAGACAGATTTGCTGTTAGAGTAAAATATTGTGTGCACTCCCTGCCTTGCAGGGAACTTGGGAACCACAGCGAGGTCCTCGGATGGAGGAGGCTCTGGAAGTGTCTGTGTGTGAGTTCAAGCCCTACACATGACTGCATGTGTGTGCACTGCATGTCTAGAAAATACCTCCCCTTTAATCTTTGCATCGCTGTTTCTGCTCTTGCAAAGCCTCCCTTTACATCTCTCCTGCCAAAAGCAGTCAGCAAACAGGCTCTGGCATTATTGGAGCTGCTCCTCGATTCGAAGGCAACCATAAATCTGAAACTTCAATCATATCTTTATGATCATTCAACAAACAGAGATGGAGGATTTATTCAACATGGGATAGCAAAGGGGAAACTGCAGGGGGTTATTGCAGGAGATATTGGTTTAGCTAAGGCAGAACTGCTCCCTCGGGCCTCTCTAGGGCCGAGCCAATGAACAATGGCACCAATGACAATAACAAGGCAATTATGGGGAAGAGGGTGAGGAGGGGGTAATGCTTTGTTAAAGATAGAGGTAGGATTCCAGCATGGTGTCTCTTTTGTGTGCTTTCCAAACTAAAGGATGGTGTGTCTGCCCGGGGTGGTCTGATTAGGAGCTGGTGATCCTAAAAACACAGCAAATGCTTCAAATGCCTGTAGCTTGCATGTGATTGTGCTGCTCTTAGGAGGGTATGAAGATTTCCTCCCTAATTAAATAGGGCTGGCAGTGGGTTCCCCTAATCCATGTTGCGCTCCAGGGCAGGAGATAAATACATAAAGCTCTGCTGACAGAGGTTTGTCTCTCTGGCTCCATGATGATGTTGGGTTTTCTGCTTTTAGAACTAACCTTTATTCCCAGGAGGGGACTCAGGGCACCTCCCCTTGCTGGGAAGACGCTCAGACCTTCACCCAGGTGAGTCACAGTGTCGTGCCACAAACACTAAAGCCACAAACTTGTCCTGGAAAGGCCATTTTTGAGGTTGCTCAGTGACCTGGTGCCCAGCCTTGCACTGCTCCCAGTTTCATATTCAGGATGACTTTTTTTTTTTAATTACTGTAGCCAACTTTCAACATGCTGAGGAGAGAGAGAAGCTCAATCCTTAGGTTTCAAACACAAGAAGATTTTTGACCACCATAAGCAGGAGTGTCTGCACCTGCTCTCATGGGGGGCAAACTGGGGCAGTGCTGGAGGGGCTGCTCCTGTGGGACCCCCCCAAACTTCATCCTCGGGGTCAGCCTCAACCAAGGGGCCTCCAGCGCCTGAGCACCAAATGGGAACACAAAAGCACGAAGGGGTGGAAATGTTCGAGGGTGAGATGGATCCTGCCCCTGCTGCCAATGGATGGGACCTGCATGGAATTAGCAAAAAAAAAAAAAGATGCCACGGTGCAAAAGCAGGAACTAAGTGATCCATCCCCACCTGTCCTGCCTTCCCCTCCTCTTCTTCTGGCAATTTTTCCTCCTCTCCTTTCCCTGGCGTGCCCCTGAGCGGTTTGTTTTTGCCGGCAGAAGGAAGCTTGAAATATTGCGAGGGGGTTGCAGGCAGCGCTCCCTGTGGCCCTGCCCCTGATGGCAGGAATGCAGACATAAAATAACCCAGCGCCATCCGTAACCTGTCGCCAAAGCCCCTGTACGAGGTGAGAGTTTTCCTCCCTGCCGTGGCTGTTAGCTGCAATGTATTTCTCCCTGCACTAAGCACCGTCTTTCCCAGGGCTGCATTACAATGATTTATAAACCCCATTTCTGGGGAAAACTAATAGATCAAAGTGAGGAGAAGGAAAAGGAGACATGAAGCAGCTGGAAGAAGATATTGAAGCATGAAACAAAAACAGAAATGAAAAAGTAGTTTGTGGCACCAGTGAGTTGTTCTGTGCTGCACTTCTATTATTGAAAAATAATAGGGGGAATCTGTATTTTAATCCATTTTTTTTTATAAGAGACGTTCAAGTAATCTGAAAAGCTCTTCCTAGAGCCAGCTTGCTTTTGTGTGTTTGTGCATCTCGTACAGAACCAAACACTTATTTTGCTGTTTAGCCTTTCCCTGTCTATTCTCATGTCATTTTCAGACTTCCCATGTTTTAAGCAGCATCCAGATTTTCTAACAGGGTAATAGAAGGCACTGCATGGAGGACTGATGCTCATCTGGACCTGAACCTAGGATATGCTTGTTCCTGGGCTGAGACTTGGGCAGGTTTTACAAAGGGACACCACGGACTGAGGTCAGGGTGGCCAGTGAGATGTTCTGCCTTTGTTTCTGTTTCCTCTCCTGCACAGTGGAGATGAATGGACAAGATTCATCATAGGATTCAAGTTGCAACCTGACTGAACCGAGCCAGGAGTGCAGACCAACGCTCCTCTCTTAGTTTTACGATGATTAATGCATTAGTGTTTGTAAGAGCTTTGGCAACACGGAGCTAATTGGGCTTTTGCGTGTGTTCTGCTTGCCTGGTTCAGCCACCAGACATCCCTGACTTCAAACGTAGGCAGGGCTGGAGAATTATTATGAAAATAACCATAATCCTTGTGGAGCACTTCACATATTCACGGGGCTGCACAAACCTTCTGCCTACAATTTCCCCGTGTAGTGCAGATGTAAAGTGCAAGCGTTACACGCAGCTGATGAAATGCCTTGAATAGGACAAACAGCAGATTTGACAGAAAACAGACACGTGTGGCAAGACCACAGGGGCTTTCCTAAGAGCTTGTGCAGAGCCAGGAGATGGAAGCTGAGGAATTATCCCCAGGCACGTTCCAGACTTGTCTGAGGTTTGTAGGTTTCCATTCAAAGTGGTTTTCTGTGTTCCTGTTGTTTGTTTAAATTTTCTTTCTCCCTGGCAGTTTTCTGTTGCCAGTTAATGCTGCAGTGCCGTGCTCACTTTAGGCTGGCTGGGTTGCCTTGGTCCCTGATTTCTGTTGCATCCTTTGGTGTTGGTGAAAGTGTTCCTGGGGGAAAGGAGATGCAGGGGTATGCTCATGGATGTACATGATTGATACTTCTCATGGATAACACGAGAAACAAGCACGTGTTGAACACTCTTGTGTGCCTGCTCTGCACAAGGAGGGTCTGGGCTTGTTCCCACAGAGGAGCAGTGGTGTATTTTCCCTTTGGTGAATTGTAAAAACATGGCCTGGAGAAGGCACATCCAGGATGATGTTCGGTCTCCAACATCCATGATGTGATCTACTTTCTGCATGTAGATCACATGGCATGGCTGTTGATGAGAGAGCTAAACATTGCTACTTGGAAGATCAACACCTGCCCATTCAGTCAGTCTCGTGGGTCTTTTCCACCTTGAGATACTCTACAATCCTCATGGCCAGGCTTGATTTCAGCTCAGGGCTTTGATCAGTGAGAGCTGGATGACTTAAAATGAAAATATAACTCTCTTTTTTTGCTCGTGCCGTGTGTGAGGCAATCTGTGAACCTCTTAAAAAATGCTTCAGACAAGAGAGGTCATCTTGCTGAGATGTTCAGCCCCCTCCTTCCTTTGGCTATGTAGCCCTGAGCAAACACATCCCTGCTGGACCGTGAGGGTGTCAGAGCTGGTCCTTGGCATGGTGGCACACGTGGCAGAGGCCCTGTTATTTTTCCTGCATGGATCCATTGTGCTGCTGAGCAGAGCCTCATGCAGCTGCCTCTTCCATCCACAGGCTGGTAGCTGCTGACTGCATCCCTTATTACAGCAGGCAAAAAAAAAAGCAGCCCGTGCTCTAATAGCTATTGTAACCCTCCTAAAACTATGACAACATCCTTCTTCTGACTCCCCATAGCCCAGCCAGTCTTTACTCTTCTTCTCTTTCCTGTCTGCAGAGAGAGCTGGCAGGATGAAAGACAGCCAGGAAGGCAGGGAGAGCTGAATGTGGACTAAGAGCTGCCAGAGGAATATGAGAAGAGAATTTTGCCCTATAAGCTTTAATAAGGTGGTGGGTTAAGAGAAATGCAGCTGGGGAGAAAAATGGGGAATGTTCTTTCTCCAAATGGGCACTGCTTCAGTTTGTAAAAACACCAGGGATTCCCCATGTGGCTTAATTTATTATTTTCCCACTCGTTAAATGCCAAAACAATAAAGCAAAATCTATTGTTAGCTTTAAAATGCAGGTGATTTGCATATGGCTGTGATAGTCCTACTGCTGCCTTTATTTAAACTCAGTAAGCCGAGGTACCTTTAAAAATTATGACTTGTTTTACATTTAATATACTGAACTATGTTAACATAATATTAAGGGGCTGACTTCACAGCTTAATTGCTGATCACGTAGAAGGCAGCTTTAGCAGCAGCAGCGTCAGTCTGGCAGTGCTGCATGGCCTGATCTGAGCAGCTGGAAGAGCAGCCAGCACAAAGGGGCTGGGAGCTGCTCCCTCCTTCCCTGAGAGCACCTCCAAAACCTGGAGTCATTTTTCCTCCACCCCTGCTTTCCTCCCTGGGGTTGGAGGGTGTTGGGCTCCCCGTTGCAGAGCAGAGGCTGCACAACACGCACAGGACATGGCTGTGCCTGCACAAAGCAGCACTGGGGGGTTTTTTTCCCCATTCAGTAAGATGTTGCAGATGGGAAGGAATGCACCATTCCCTGGCAGAGCTGGGCACACATTGCACTTCCCAGCCCTGGGTCTCCAAGGTTGCTGCGGGTCGTGCAATTCTAATGTTGCTGTTGCGTCTTCTCGTTTTCTTCCTCCCTTCTTTGACCCTTTGCTCGTGTCAGGCTGAATGCAAAGAGGGCAGGGTGTGGGAAGGGGAGCCAGGTCTAGACTCTTAACCTCTCCTTGAATCCAGAGCCCCTCTGACAGCATTTTGGTCGATACAGTTGGCTGAGAGTGCCCGTGGCTGCTGGGGAAGGGTAAATTGCTGCAGTTTCCTGTACACCTTCTGTGTTTGCAGCACACTGGACCCCTGGACCAGCACTCAACAGCAGGGCACCACCTTTAAGAAGGCAGCTCCTACAACTGGCTGACTCGTCCTCGATCCCCAAACCTCCAGCAGGAGAGTGGCACGTGGTGCTCCCCTTCTTGTACAGTGTCAGAAACATCATCAGGATCCAGACACTGCCCCAAGATGTGTCCAAAATAGGAGGCACTCACAGGCTTTTCAGGAGCTGAAAAGGTAACCAAGCGTTGCCAGCTATTTACATCCACGTGTCTGTGACTTCCACACGTGGCTCAAATACCAAGTTCCAGACTCCTTAAAAAATTTGCCTTTTTCTCAGTTAAAAAAGCATAAAATTTAGAGAGATGCACATACACCAAGTTCTAGCCCTCTATGATTTAAAAGAGCCGAGTTATAGGCCCCTGAAAATTGAGGTTTATAACAGAAGCCCTGGCAAGCCCTTAACTACAGAGAAGCTACCAGGCGTTGCAACAATAATTGGGAAGGGAGGGAAAAAAAATCACACCGTGTTTTTCAGTGCTTAGCTAAGAAATACAACAAGAGAGTTTATTGCTTGCAAAACACAGCTGCAGTGCCTCAAATTGGATGGAAAAACGAACCCTGATAATTTATTACACCCCTAAAGTCACAAGAATGTACCCATAAATTACTTTTTTGGAGGGGGAGGGAAGTGGTACCACTGTAGTCCATTCTGCACAACCTACTTATTAGTATCATAATTTATTATTATTATGCCCTGCTGCAAATAGAGAGGCAGATAAAACTCAAATCTATTAAAACAACCGCTCCACTTTCTCTGAGCCACTGAGGGACACCATTCCAAAGGAAATGAGATAAATTACTAAGACAAATGCATGAGTCTTGCATTAGAACACGTAGCTTGTATATATGCAAGAGCAGGAGGATAATTCAGGCAAAAAAAAGAGTCCTGTTAAGTTTTACCATTCAGGATTCAACACAGAGGGATTGCAATAACATCAAGTGGTCAATTAAATGTTTCTAATGTATAGATTATTTTTTTTTCCTAAAGATCCTGTGTGTTAACTTGGAATGACTGTGCAATGATGAAATAACTGCCCTGCTCCTATTGCAGAATACTTGGATCAGCATTTATTTAAAAATGTGCTTTATCCACAGTGAGTAGACACTGTACTGATAAGTCTGAAAATTGCACTGATAGAATATATATATATAACACTTATATATCCAAGGGGTGCTGATTAATTGCAAAGCTGATTTGAATTTAAGGTTGGTGAAAAGACCTTTTTTTTGCAGTCCCAGAAGGGCAAAGTGGCCAAGCCAAAGGGGAGGTGCCATTATCAAGTTCACCATGTGCCTCTGCTAATGGGTTTAAAATACGTCAGCAGGAATTTTGGTTTACTTTTCCTTCATTTCTCTTCTGGAGCAGCAGTTTTTAACACTGTCCTCCCTTTTCCTGCGGGTTTTGGGGTTATTTTATTTTTAAAGAAAAATGCTACAAATGTGATACAAGTCCATATGGATTTTTCTAAGCAGGGTAAGAGTTGTGCAGGTTTAGGTGGCTTCACTTTTATGAGTGCTGGGGATTCTCAGGGCGGAGACACAAAGCCAGGAGGCCTCGATGGTCCACAAAGTAAACAAACTTAATGAGAAGAAAAGAGTCAGCAATCATTTCATCTCCCCTACAAATCCTGCTGCTCTGGGCGGGGAAAAAAAACAGCCAGGCCACGCAGTGAGACACCAAAACTTTGTGCTACAGAGGGTGGGGGAACAGGAGGGACTGGTGAGGAAGGAAATGAGGCACCCACTCACCCTGGTACTGCAGAGTTTTGGGTATTTACAGACTGCTGGTGGCCTGTGCCAATCTCTCCATCAGATCTCTATTGTACACTTGCACACTTGTAGCAGCTGTTCGTGTGTGTGTCCATGTCTCTCTCTCCTGAATGTTTCTCCACACCTTTTCATATTCCATGCATTTGCCTTTTTTCTGTGGGGATTAATCTTCATCATTGTGGTGGTACTTGGAGTGAAAAATGGAAAGTATATAAAATTGTTTACTTTCTGAGCTAAAAAGGTATATGAAATACACTGATAAAGCTACATTTGATGTTGCTCCAGGTTTGGGCTTGGACATTTTTGCTCCTGCAACTTATCTAATTGCTTCTGTAAGAACACAAGGGAAGAGAAGGCAAGGACTTGTTCCACCTTCATTTGAATGTCAGCTGCCAAATCCAGCAATTTTAACTTTTGCTTTCTGGGCCTTTGCTGAGATCCTGGATCTCAAAATTCCCAGGAAAAGCCGAATTTCCACTCCATCAAATGACATGCTGTCATGCTCTGTAAGGATATTTCCTTCAGAGGTGGCATTTGCCTCTCTGGCAAAGGGCAGAGCTACTTCTTGGGCTCTTTTGGCAGTTTTTCCTCCCACTTTTGCCTTTTCCACAGGGAAATGTTCCACCTGCATGGCCTGGTAGTTTCTAGTATTTATTTTGGTAGCTGGTTACCTTCCTCCTGAGGTTTTGGCACTGCCCATTTACAAGCAGGAAGGCAAAGAGTGGCTCTGACACGGGCCTAAAATGTGGTGCTTAGTTTCTCCTGTAGGTTGATATTCAGCTTTTTCATAAGAGAAAACTGTGCTTTCCCTGCATTAGAAGCTGTGGATGAATTCCTGCTGTTTTACAACTTCACAGAGAAGCCCCAGGGCTGGCTGTGGCTCTGTTGGTTTTTAGCAGCAGTGAACAGGGTGCTTTGAGCACCAGCTGCCTCTCTAACGGCAGACCCCGAAAGGCTGCTCAGAACAGAGGCTCTGGGGTTCTTCAGCTCTTACTGACTTACAAATATTGCCTGGAAGCCACGGGATGATGCCATCTCTGATGAAAAAATGAAATACAGCATCATTATCAAACGAAAAATGAGACCAAAAGTATTTCTTAGGGGGGTTGTGTTGATTGGATGGACAACAGAAGCACATTCTTGTGAGAGACACTTCATGGGTGATGTTCACCTGCCTTTTCCACGTGGTGTAGGAACCCCTCTATGTAAATGAACTGTAACTGGGTTTGTGCAGTACAGGTGATGTTGGGCAGCCCTTCTCCAAGCCTGGGTAGAATTCTGGGGGAGATAAAAGAAGTGCTGCACGTACTGAGAGGCAGGATTAGAGCCTGGCACCCCCAAATCAGAGACATCTCTGACGCCAGTACATGGACAGACCACATGCCTGAAGAGATCAGCCAGGAATATGGAAAACTCAATCTCAGAGAGCCATTTTGTGTTGCTTTGGGATCCATGTTATTGTTCAAGCCAAGGTTCCAAGGCAGTATTCCCTCTCCAAAAGGGAAGGGGGTGATGGGAGCCTGAGCAGAGCAAGGATAGTGAAATTGGAAAGTATTATGACACACAGACATTTAATATTACATCACATGTAAGGGAACAAGCACATATGATTGCAATATTACAAGATGAATATAGGTCCTATGACGTTAAATTTAGTGCCTTGTGATTGATGACCCTTTGTTTCCAGGTTTTCCTTTATGTATATATTATTTCTGTAGGATAAGCATCTTACCAGCTGGAAGAAACATACAACTTTTTTTTTTATTTTCTAGCATGTAATTTCTGTTTGATTCACAGCTAATAAATAGGTCATCTTGTACTTTTGAAATGCCAACATGCAGTAATTCAGTGAAATGGAGACTCTACATTAAAAAGCTGTCAACCTCAGTGCAATTTTGCTGCACCCTACGCTCGGGAAAGATACCTTGTCACTCATGGTTCAGCTCTGTTTTCCTGAAATATCTCTTCTTCTGCATAAATAATGAATATAGTTGCATG
Organism: Empidonax traillii; assembly: GCF_003031625.1. Lineage (NCBI taxonomy): Eukaryota > Metazoa > Chordata > Aves > Passeriformes > Tyrannidae > Empidonax > Empidonax traillii. The sequence goes on from NW_020955227.1 coordinate 260,681, forward strand.
AAAATATCTGGCACAATGTCTGTTCTTCCTCCTCCTCTTAAGGAGCTGCAGTGCAGCCTCTTTATTTATTGGTTGATCTCCCCAACAAATCTTAACTGGAATCACAGGTGTGGTAATAGCGTGGCCCCCTCCCAGCTGCAGGCAGGTGTTCTCTGTGCTCACCCCCTCCTTCCCCTCCTGGCTGAAGGCAGGGAAATGATGCCTCAAAAATAATAATAAAAAAAAAAGCCTTTGCTGTTTAGTGTTTCTCAAAATCTAAAGGCTACACAACACAGAGTAATTTAAAACACTTACTTACTTTCAAGCTCTTTCCATTTCTAATGTGTTACGCAGGTCTTGCCCAGAAAAAGTACCAGCCTGAAGCAGATCCCAATTAGGAGTATTTAATTGTATTCTTTAAAAAAAGCTGGATATAAACCCCATTAGATTACTAAGCCTGTCTCCTAATTCATGTGATCTGAAACACACAATTTACCAGGGTTTTTATGGGTTTCTTCTGGTAGCTCATTAGAGGTGACACAAGGATGGCAAAACCCGGTTCTGTGCCTCTGATTTCCACCACAAACGTAGGAGCTGGGCTGCCCTGCTTACTCACAGGCCAGAAGGAGTCCTCCAGTTTTCTATTCTGATCTCTAAAATCACGGTGCTTTCAAGGGATCTCACCTCTTGAGCCAGTTTGCAGATGCAATGCAAGGCAATTTCTGCAGCTCCGATTTCTGGGTGTTTATAACCCCCCATCACAGCGCACAGACAAAATTTCCAGCCAGAGATTGGATCCTGCAGGTGTTACTCACATGAATGGTTTCCCCTGACCCCAGGGTTTGATAATGTGATGTCAGGCAGGGGCAATTTCAGTGAAACTGCACCGGGCTCAAACGGTGAGAAATTTGGTGGTGCCTTTTGCGGGTTGGAATTGGCAGGAAGTTGAAGCTTTGCAAGATCCAAACCCTGTAAAAATGGGAAAAGCGGGGTGTGCCAAGCCCCTGTGAACTGGGTTTTACAAGGGATAAAGCTGCTGAACCCTCACAGTGAGGTCCAGAAGTAATTTAAATCTCTTCCCCTCTCTCCCTGCTCCCAATTTCCCCGTCCCAGTTGTTGTTAGATGCATCAGCTGAGGAGAGTTGGAGAGTGACACTAATAAGGAGGGCTCAGACACACTAAGAGTATTAAAAGGTTAGGTCATGGTGTGTTCTATTAAACAGAATATTAATTGAATTCTTGACATCTGAGGTGAACTGTGACATGCTCATGGGATAAATATTGCATTTAACAGAGCATCATGACCTAAAGCTCTAAATACTATTGAGCATCAGTGCCAATCCCTCACAATAGATCTTGGCCTCCGTCCTCGGGGTACGGATGCTCCCTTGGAGTTTGGGAAGCTTGAGCTGAAAAACAGGTTTCACATTTCTTGTTTCTGGTCTCAGTTAAGTCCAAAATTGCTTCTTCCACCTCAAGGCTACACTCAGTCTCAGACCTTTGGTTACAGACTCTGAATAAAAAGCTGGAGCTGGACTTTTCAAATGCCACGTGTTCCAGCCTATTGGACACGGTTCAAGGCAGGTTGAGAGGAAATTTCTCCACCTCCACCCCCACACCGTAAAGAAGATTAAAACATTAAAAAGACCAATTAAAAATGGGGAATCTCATGGCAACATTTTCATTAACCCTCCCCGGTTCTTCTTTCTGTCTCATTAGTCGTCACGGGGAGAGGAAGGATCATTTTAATTAGCAGCATTGTAAAGCTTTATTTAAGGCAACTGCCCCTCCTGCTGCTCTCTGGATTACCCTGACGGCTTATAAATACAATACCAAATCATTAACAGCCAAAAACAACACCGCTGAAGGGGCTGCAAGAAAGAAGATCCACTATGGTCAATGTTTAGGGCTCTTTAACAATGTCCTTTCTCCTTATTCAGGCATAATTCAAGCGTAATATTGGGCTTTTCAAAACAACTCCATATCCTCTTAGAGCAAAGCCCTTTCTAGCTGAGGATACCATGTGTTCAACTCTCTTCCCCTTTGTCTTCGAGGCAGTGAAAGCACAGAACCACATCTGATGGGATAGACACGGGAGATAAGGTCACAGGTTTTCCAACATCCCAGGTTAGAATTACTTGTAAAAATTCCCAAATTAAAGGGACTGCAGCCCGCTAACAACCTCGTAGGAGGGAGGTGGGCAACAAGACCCCAAACTGAGTCACTACATTGCAATCAGGGATTAGATGCAACCAAGATCTCTCACCCTCTTGCAGGATCTTGAATCAGAGATGCATTAATGGAACCAAACAGATCCTAAATACCCCAATACTTGGGAAGATCTGATCTTGCCTCCCAGCCCCTGGATATTTTCCAGTCCTGCACACGAACAGAACGTTTTCATTCTGGACCACACTACAGGACCTCCCTCTTTTGTGTCCAGCAGAATAGTGATTGAAAACATCCCATTTTTTAAGATGTGAGCTGCACAAAATGTCCTCCTTACCAAGAAGCCACCACTCTGTTAGGATCATTAGGACTCTATTAGGATTATTAGAGCTATTAGGAGTCCCCCTTTAGATCTGTGGCCTACTTTCCCTGACCTGAATATTTAACTACGGATTCCTCAGCACACCTGGATGCTGCAACCTCTAATTGTTCATCACTGTCCAGCCAAGGCAGCTCAGCCTTTCCCTTGGAGCAACCTATTAGCTACACGTGGGAGTTTAAGTGCTGTGAATACCAAAAGGTGGAGTTTTTGTGTCGGGATCACAGTCAGGATTTGATTCTTTAAAGTCCTAACGTCCCACGGCTGAAAGTTGCTGCTGAGTTGCCACGTTGCATTAAGGTGTATTAACCACTTAATTCTTCCACTTTATTGCTTGACAGAGGACAAAAGATCTTAAAATTGAAGTCTGAAAATACCAAGTTCCTCTCCCCCTGAAAGCAAGCCTGCCCTGACTTCAGCTGGAGCACTGAAGAGAATGTGGAGATAAGAGTGGCAAAAAAAGGTGTACATTCCTTAAGAAAGGTTTCAAAATTATTCTGAATGCTTGATGTTACTTATGTGAATTATTTTTAATAACAAAAAGGAAGACAGTAATGATACACCACTGAATGATTAATGTCTTTCTATATAGAGTTTATTTTATATTAAGTCAAGGTCTGTATCTGTGGAGGTTTGCAGGGAGAGGTGATATCTTTTATGGAGGTAACTGCTATGTGTCAGACTGTCACAAATGTAAGGGAATTAGAAACAACTAAAATATTTCCAGTTAAAAAAAAAAAAAAAAAAAAAAAAAAAAAAAAAAAAAAAAAAGGAGAGGAACACCAAAATTCCAGTTTGGGACTGACCAGAACCTCTGTCTCCATCTCAGCTCCGAGAGGCTGAGCAGGTCCCAGAGTTGAGCTACTGTCACCCAGTGCCACCATCCAAACTGGGGGAGTCTCACAGAGACCAGAGCGCTGCCAGGACTTCAAGGGATCTCAGCCTCCAGAGATCACAGATGCTAAACTCCCTTAAAACCAGACAGTGAAAAATAGTCTGAGTAACAGTCATTGTAAAAGTTTATATAGGAGTTGCTTTGTTTTCTATTTATAGCTGCACTGTATTTTTCTTGTAATACATTTTTAATGACTTATAAGGCCTAGTTATTTATTCTCCTGAAGCCAAATCCTTTCTCTGCCCTGATAATGCAAGGGAGTGAGCTTTGCACAGCAGAGCTCCCAGGGAGATGCCTGGATCTGCTCCCTGCACTGGCAGCAGGCTGGGGGACCCCACACGGCCCTGGGGACCCCCAGAGCACCCAAGGGACTGCTGCCCAGGCACCCCCAGCCTGCAGCTCCCCACTGCCTCTCTGCACAGGGACTGCCTGTGCAGGGCCCTCCCTGCGCCAGAATATTTTCAAATTAGTAATTGTACTCTCTGCACACAAGGGAGCATGTTTTTGTGGTTATTTTGCCTTACATTTCCTAATCCAAACTTAACTTTATTTAAAAAACAACCCCCAAACCTGCACTGCCACGTAGGCAGTGGCCCCTTCCATCTGTGTGTTGAAAAGTTGAGTAGAATGAACAACAGGCCAAAATTAGCAGAAGATGGGACTCTTTGAAATGGCAGCTTTTTGCATGAAATATAATTAATCTGCTAAACCAGCATCCATCCCTAAGCACAAATGCTGATTGCCTCATGATGAGTCTAACCAGAATGGTATTAACTCCACTGTTCTTCCTAAATTGTTATATACCCAATATTTTCTTTTGCCTCTTTCTTCATATTTGGATTAATAACTATGTAATCACTTCATTAGTTTATTTAGATTATGTTATTTTAGGAAATGATTGTTTAGATCAGCCCTGTCCTTCCCATCTAACTGTGCCTTCCCAGAATTAAGTAATATCTGAGGAAACCAATTAATTGCAGCTCGCCCGCTGTAATGGGGTCTGCTCTACAATGTGGCAAAGCCTAATGGAGTTTTAATTTCCCCGTGGTGAGTCAACATTTGCTTAAAGAGAGGAAACTGTTGGAGCAAACCACTGCCTGAGAGAAGTCTGTGAGGCTGTTCAGGCATCTTGGGGCTTTGGTGGGGGGAAAATTCCCAGTGGGGAGTAGCTGGGGCATCAGAGAGCCTCCCAATAATTCCCACCCCAGGCTGAGGTTTTTCCCGTGGACTTTTATGACTCCCAGGCTGCACCTCCCAACCTTGCAGGGATCCTGGGGGCTAAAATGAACTTGTCACCCACTGAAGGTTTGACAGCCCTTTTTTAATGCACTGGTCTTCCTTAGGCAATATTTATTTCACTGTCTTGTGTCCTCCCTACGCAGTTTTTGCACCAGCCAGTCCTTGTGGCGGAGCAGAAGCCCATCGTGGTGGGGGCCTGTCAGAAACCAAAGCTCATCCCTAAGGAACCTGCTGGGAGACACATGGGACAGCAGAATCTACAGCGAGAGTTTGCCATTAATTGGCTTGTTCAGAGTGTTTAGCACTGCCAGAAGTTACATTTGGGATTCTGGGGGGTGGAGGGAGAGGTAAAACACCCAGAGCCTTTTGAAATGCCCCTGGTCCCTCCCTGGCTCTGAGCCCCTTCCCAAAGCTCAGCCTGCACTGGTGACTAAAGACTATTTTGCTTGGCAAAAGCTGCCAAACTTCTCAGGTCGGTCTGATCTGCCTTCCCCAATCGTCTGACAGCTTAAAAGGTTGGAAACAAAGCTACATTATGATGCAACCAAATTCAGCAGCACCTGATTAACAAAAAGGAGGCCACAGCTACCTGACAGCAGCCAGTGGTTATTTTTTTTTTATTTCTAAAACAAACTGGTGGCCTCAAACATTCATACACGCATTTATTATTTTTTGTTTGTTTGTTTGTTTAAATGTCTCATTTCCAGGTTTGTTTTTCTTTTGGATCGTGCAGGGAAATAAAGTTTTGCAATTCTTCTTCTCATAATAAGTCTGTCCAAAAATGATGTCGCTCGTTGTGTTGAAAGATGGTTTCATTTTCTACTCAAAATTGGTATGAAAAATTTGCCTTGCCAAATGAACATTGTATACTGAACTTGTCAAATCCTCTCTCCTGACACAAATAAAAGATAACATTGGGTGGCAGCATGTAAAACAGCACTGACAAGACAGCTAGGATGGAAGCAAAGAAATGCATATTTTTCTCTTTCTCTCTTCCAGAGCAGGGAATGGGAACGATCCAGGTGAGCGAATGCTGGCGTGTTACAACCAAAAATACATCATCTAAAGACTTAACAAGCCATTTCAAGGCAGGTTCTAAGCAGAACATAAGCGATTCCATTTCTGATTAGCAAAATCATGACAAAAGTCTCAACTTTTTTCCAGGCAACCAAGAAAGCTGCTCAGTAGGAAGAGTGGCTGGATGAAAGGGGGATTCAGTTAAAAGTTCCCAACTCTGCTGGGCGGGCTGGAAGGACTACTCCTAGCACTGCTGAAAATTATTCCAAATATATTTAAAAATAAAGAAGGTAATGATAGCATTTTCATTAGATGTGCTGTCTCACCATATAAGTGATTTTTTTTTTCTTATTAAAATTGTTGATTGAAAGCTGTTAGCTGTTTATCAGCCCAAAATTACATTTCTTCTCTCTTAGGGGTTGCCTCTTAAAAAAAAAAAAAAAAAAAAAATCACAACAACTGCATAGTTAGAAACAAGAAAAGACTCCTAAAACTGCAGTTTCTGGTTGGGGTGGGGGGGTGTGGGAGGCAGGAATACAAGCATGAAACACAGATTGCACCTTCAAATCCCCGATGGCATCACGCTTCTTTGTTCTGCTAAGAAAAATTAACCTCAATCTCGGCTCAAGGTCCCCCGATTGATTATCATAGTCATTTAAATACTGTAATCTCATTTTCAGCATCAGGGAAAGGGAGCGAAAAGAAGAAAAAGAGAAAGAGGTGGGGAAGCGAGGGGGAGAGAAAGAGAAAACAGAATAAATTATCTGACAAAAGGAAAAAAGGGCCTTTCTGCTTACGGAGCCTATTTCAGATCCTTCCACTTGATTGGAAAAGTTGATGAAGTTTAAATGAAGCAGAATTAGAGGCTCAGGCCACTGAGTATTGACAGGGGCCCATGGAAGAATGTGCAATTCAATAGGCCTGATTTCTGTGGAAAACAGGGGGAAAGGCCTAAATGGTATAATCTTCAATCAAATCTAACATCGACACTGACAAGGCAGGGTAATGAGATAGGGCCAGATCAGGCATGTTGGTTAAAGAAATTAATCCCTCTCGCTGCACCAAGAGTTCAGCTTTGATGCCTATTGTGGAGAGCCCCGGCCCAGCCTATCTAAATGCTAACTAAGCGCGGCTGCGAACTGGGACTGTGCTTTTCGGCGCTGGGGATGAGCCAGGAACGATTTTTGAGCTCCCTGGCTGTGGCAGGGCTGGCATTGCAGCCCCTCTCGGCGGCTCCGGGCAGAGGGAGCGGCGGGACAGATCCCGGCAGGGAGGAGGGAGGAGGGATGAGGGATGAGGGATGAGGGATGGAGCCCATGGGGGGAAACTTGGTTCAGGCTGGACTGGGGTTTTAACACCCCATAATACGTGGTAATTAGCGGAGTTACAATCACCTCCTGATCATCCCATTGGTATCTCCCGGGAGCTTGAAGGGTGATGGAGACGGCAAACGTTGGGAAGTTGAAAAGCTGCAAACAAAGGGGCTCTTCTACCTGGGCGAGCAGCCCGAAGCTCCTCATAAAAGAAACAGTGATATTTTTTCAGGCTACTCTGCTCTTTACAAGGTTCACTGTGTTTGCTTTACTGATTTTTATTCCCCCGGCCTGGGAGTTACACTATTATTTTTAATCAGGTTTCACTTGTAAGATTTTTAGGCACAGATCCTGCGTTGGTTTGCTTAAACAAATCAAACCAGAGGTATTTCCCTTGATATTGAAGTTTTCTTAAAGGCTGTTGTTGGAAACCTGGTAATAGAGTCCCACTTTCATTTATCTATGCTACTTCAAATAAATGTGAGTAGAAAAGTCAGTGTAATTTATTTTATAAAGGACAAATGGTTAAAAAGGAAAATAATTCTCACAAATACAGGTTCTGTCTAATCTGTACAATGTGAGCAGCCAAGCAAGAACAAAACAATCCCTGCAAGATGACAAAAGGCTTCTCAAATTCAATAATTAGGCATAAGAGCATCTCTAAGAATTTGAATGGGAAGCAGTCTGCCCTTGGGGAAAGTGTGGCTAAAAACTTGCAAAAATGAGGAGCTGAAAACGTTGGTCCCTGTGATTGCTGAGAAGGTGCTCTGTTTGCTCTGTGTTCTGCCAGGCAGCACTCAAAACAGGGGGGGATGATTGTGGGAAAGGTAAAAATAAAGAGCTTTTCACCTTTTCCTTGGGCAGCTGCCCCCCAGTTGCCTGTCCAACACCCTCCTGTCCTGAACTGAGCTCACTGAGTCCCCCCTAGCCTTTCCTCTGTGCTCAGGACACTTTCTGGTGCCTCTTCTAGACAAGGAGGGATATTTATTGATGGTGGAGTGGGAAGCTGAGGATGGAGAGGAAGGAGGAGAGAGCTATTCTTGTGCTCTTACAAGTTGCAGCTGGATCCCTGGTGCTGCTCTCAGTCTGCTGGGGTTGGTGTCTCTGGAGAAGGATTGGTGGGTTAAGGTCATATTGGCAGGATTTGGAATATCCCTGCCTCAGTCTGAAAATAATCTCTTGCCTTAGTGTGCTTCAGGGCCAGCACTATAAACTGGTGGTGGCTCTCCCCCCAAAGTTTCTTAAATCTTTCAGATAATAAAGCCTGAGTTTTTTAGGTTCATCATAAAAATTTATATCCCGCTGCAGCTCTGGGTGCTCTGTGAATGTCTGGAGCCATTTGTGACCCTTTTTCATTTTAGGGTTTTTTTTTCCCTATTCTGCCCAAAAATTCTGGCTGAGTTTTTGCTTTTACATCACCACCAACTGAGGCAAGAGGCTGTACAGATGTTCTCTGCTATGACAATGCTGCCATTGGGGTCATAATGCAACAATTTGGTCTCACCATTATTACGGGGCTGGCTGACTTCAAGAATGCACTTTTAAATCAAAGAGCCTTTGAAGCTTTATTTCCATTGTATTAGACAAATAAACATAGAAGATTTTCACGAACATAAAAGGCATTCACCTTGTAATGTTTCTGGTCTCATTAGTCTCACCAATTTGCATTGTTTTGTTCACATAAAGGAGCAAAATGCCCTTTTGCTTGATTTTACATCCTGCATGTGGATCTTGGGGGTGAGCAGCTCTGAGTGCCTGGTGCTGCTGGTGCTGTCCCTCTGCCTGCTGAATCACAGCTGGCAGTGTGCAAGCTGCCCAAGTGCCTGTGTTCAAATAACCAGGAGTTAAAAAATAAACACTCCTTTCGCTCATGCAGAATGTTTATTTGCCTCTTGGAAATACCTTATTTATTTCAGTGGTGTCTGTGCAAAATATGGGAGGGCACTAAAGCTCATAAGGAGTTTAATTTTTAGTGTACCAAATAATTCATTTAAAAATCTTAAATGAGTTCATGCTGAGAAGAAAACCCTTAGAAGTCAGAGCACTGGAAAGAAAGCCCAGAACCAAACCTAATGATTATTTGACTAACCAGCCCTTCATTAGCTTATTTCTCTAATGAATTATTGAGCTGTACAATGTAGACATTTCAGAATACATATTTAAAAGCACAACAACTGGCCTTAGATTGCAAAAAATATAATGGTACGAGTGATATAATAATAATAACAGTAATAAGCACACAAAATGCTGCCTAAACACTAATTAAACCTCAGTGTCCCCAGGCAGGAAGCACAGAAGGCAGGATGCTCAGCACATGCAGAGATTTGAGGTAAATAGTATAATTACCACCAAATAAGACAACCTTCTTGCAAATGCAGCTCAAGGCACTTGTGGCCACTCTGCTCTGTGTGATGGGGGTCCTTTACCTGAGCAGACAAAGCAAAACCTGGTCCCTGGCCAAATTTTCCACAGATGTATTGATCCCACGCAGCTGAGAGCAGGTTCAGGTTAAGAGAGGAAACTAGAGTTATTTAAATCAGGTTCAGGTTAAGAGAGGAAACTAGAGTTATTTAAATCATCAAAGCAAACACCTGAGAGAAGTTATCCAAACACTCTGGAAGCTGCCACTCAGAGATGTGATGGCAGCAGCAGAGCTGGGCCACGTGGAAGCAGCTCTGAGATCTCAGCTGTGGTTGGAGCCCCAGCTCCCTGGGGGAGAGCAGGGATAAGGGGATCTGACATCCCTGCCTGGGTGCCCTGTGGAAAGGCAACGATTTTACTCCTGTCAGTGCCAGCCCTCACACAGACACGACCCCTGCGCGTTTCTGATGGCTCATTCAGCCCTCTCTGAGCATCCATGGGTGTATTTTTAAGGAAGCCTCTATTTTAGCACCTTCCCTTCCTGCCCAGGTTGGTGCCCTGTCCTTACCCCCACCCTCCCTGGGCATGGAGCAGCTCCTGGGGGAGCTCAGGGAGAGCTCTCCTGTGCCTCCTCTTCCTCCACAAAAAGAGCAGTTCACTCTCCCTGGTTTAGCAGGGATTCCTGAACCCTCCTGTGCCAGTTCCTATGGTTTTGTGAGCTTTTTTTTTTTTTTTGATCATATATTCTTCTTCTGGAGATTGCAGCTACTGAAATTTTATTGCTGGAGTCCTGTAGCTTTTGTTCAATCCTATTTGGAAAAAAAGAAAAAAATTCCAGCCCTCAGGGCTGCAGAAGGAAGCTTAGGAAAATGAATCCTAAATGGCCTGGCATTCAAACCAATAAAGACAGCCTGGCATCAGTTTTCATGTAAATAACCAGCTTTTAAAACAAGTAATGCACATTCCAGCAGTTGTCTTTGTTACATCTCTGTCTCTCCTGCAGCCTGGACTGAGACCTGGTGCCAGCCTTTCCCCTGCTCTCACCATCCTCCTTTTCCTCCTCAGAAATGCCAGTTCTGAGACAACTTTTTATGCTGTTGGGGCTCTGAGGGCATTTCCTGGAGAGCAGTTCCCTGCTTTCGGCACGTCCTGTGGCTCCACTTAAACAGGTAAGAGGATGCTTTGGCACGTGGGGCTGAATTCTCCATTTACCTTCACACCCCAGAGATATGTCTGATTTCACAGGGGTGACACAATGACTTTGGAACTTATTTATGCCATATTGTCCAGAAGATCTTAATATAAATGTCCCCAAACTTCTATGGACAACTTTTTCTGCAGTTCCTGTTGAGCATGCCGGGGGTTAAGGGTGGTAAACTCTTTATCTCCTTCCCAGAGCTGGTTTATTTTTCGAACACAGGAGTTTTCAGTAAGTTTGTACTGGAAAAGTGCTTGGCTAAGGCTTTTATTGGTGAAAACAAACCAAAAATGCTTTGCTCAGTTTTTCACTGGCATCAGTAGAAGAAATGCTTCCCTCAGTTTCATGCTGCAAGCAAATATATATATATTGATAACTAATTTAACTCCTTGATTAATTAAAACACATTCTAGCAGAGAAAAATAGAGCATTTATCCCTAGAAATCTTGATGTCAGAAGATGGTGGTTTTAATCTGTGATAGCTGGTGTGTGTGGACACATCCTGGTGGGATGGGGCTGGGCAGAGCCAGAAACAGTCTGGGCAGTGGTTCATTTGGATATCTGATGCCACATTTAGAAGATTCATAAGAGAACTGGGAGAGAAAGCAGCAGATCCCGTTGTTGGCTGCTGCAAAGTGGGGGGTCTGTCACACTTCCACCAAGGTTTTGGGGACCGAGTGTCCCATCCATCACTCCTGGGCCTCAGGTTCCTGTCTCTGCTGCCCAGAGGGTCTGACTGGCAGCAGTAGGAGCTGTGTGTTCCTCATGCTCTCTCAGCTGCCAGCAGCACTTGTCCAAGCAGCAGTTGTCTCAAAGCCTTTTGTCCCTTTCCTCTAAACCATCTCTGTGTCCTTGGTTTTCAGGTGGCCCCACACAGCGGGAGGGCTGGGACCTGCTGGCCATCGTCTCCGAAATGCCTGGTCCCCAGGGCTCTCCTGGAGGGAAGGAGGCTCCAGACTGCAGCTGGAAGCAGGAGGAGATGTGGCAGAGGGCTGATGCTGCGAGTGTGCCAGTGTGTGCCCCAGTGAGGGGGACTGGCCGAGTGCCAGTGTTCACCCAGTCAAATGCCATCCTTTCCCTGTCACCTCCTGGCAGTGAAGGACACCCTGGTAAATCCAGCACTTGCTGGGGCACAGCACAGTGTGGGAAGGCAGCTGGCAATGGGGCAGCAGCTCGTTGCACAAACTTTACAACAGAACCTACCACGAGGTGAAATTACCGCTGGTTCCAAGAGTAGAACCATCCCTGTCAACAGCCCAGTTACTCCAGGCTCAAGGATTCCATCAGGTGGATGCAAATCTCCTTACATCCCTACCTGCAAGGAAGCCCTGAGAGAACGGGAATTGTCCAGAATGCTAAAATTTAACACTATATTTTTTTTTTTCTCCAAAACTTGCTCTACTTTTAGTTTTACCTGGCCACAGAGCAGGAATCCAGACTGGAAGGGACCTTAAAGTTCATCCAGTTCCACACCCTGCCATGGATTTGAACAGGTGAAGCTGCTTTTGAATTCTGATGCCAAGCCTGCTTTCTTTTTTCTTTTTTTTTTTTTCCTTTTTTTTTCTTTTCTTTTTTTTTTACTTTGCCTGATACAATTTCCAAACATACTTTTAGAGTTTCACGAGAAAGAAAGAAAAGTTATTGGACATTGCAAAGACTCAAATTTTCAGTGACATTCCAAATTTTTTATGGCTGACTTCCAAGCCGGGGGGGCGATTACCGAGGGAGCTCAAGAGCTGAACTCCGTGGTTAAAGTGGGAAAGTTTTCCCACCACTGGCTGCAGTGGGAAAACAAGGCTTTGGAGCAGAACCTCGGCAGGGAAAGGGGAAAAGAGGAGCCGGTGCAGCCCGGAGCGCTCGGGGCTCGCTCCCTGCCGGGGACCGGGCTGGGAGCGCTTGGTTCGGGCACGAAGCTGTTCCACGAGTGCCATCCAGGGGACGGGAGCTGCACTTTCAGCTGCTCCTCGGTCCGGGACAGGCGGGGGGTTAAAGCGGCACCTGCTGTGGGTTGTGGGGGTCGAGGAGGAGGAACTAACCGAAGGGAGATGCCTAAAACCTTGTAAGGCCAGTCTCGAGCTCGGCCGGTGAGCGGGGGGGGGGGGGGGTACAAGTCGAGAACCGTCAGGAGTTTGTCAAGGGACCAGAGCCTCTACAGCAGGTCTGAAAATCCTAATTACAGAATCCTTAAGGTTGGAAAAGCCCTCCGAGATCATTGAATCCAGCCTTTGACCTATCACCACACTGTCAACCAGGCATCCCTGTCCCCGAGCTCCCCAGACAGTGGAACCACAGACCGGGAAAACCCCCGACCCTCCGAGGGAGAACTCTGTACCCGTCACCCTCTGGGACCGCCGGGACTTTAAAACACGAAGGAGCAGCGAGGAAACCCAATGTCCCCGTCCCGTGTTCAACTTTAACGGGAAGCTTTTCCGCCGAGGAGCCGCCGTGGGAACCGTGACACCCCCCCGCCCTCCCGGGGGTCCCGTTCGCGGAGGGGTCGCGGGGCTCACCTTGATGATGAGCGGGTTTTCGAACATGCTGAGCCGGATCACCCCGAGCCGCTCGTTCTCGGTGCCCGGGCCCGCCTCGGCCAAGGTCATTGGCTTCCGTCGCTGGCGCCCCGCCGTGCCCCCACCCATGGCCGGGGGGCTCTCGGGGGTCCCTCTTCACGGGAGTCTCAGTGGTCCCCGCCCCGGTCCCGGGGGTCTCTTGGCGGCCCCGGTCCCGGGGAGCGTCTCTGCAGTCCCAGTGTCGGTCCCGGGGGGTCGGTCCCGGTCCCGGGGGGTCTCTCCCAGTCCCACTCCAGGTTCTGGGGGGGGTCTCTCCCGGTCCCAATCCCGCTCCCACCGCTCGCGTGGCGCGCGCGGCGTCCTCCGTCTCCCTGGCAACGGGCGGTGCGCCGCTCTCACGGCTCCGGCCGGGGGCCGCTTCCGTTGGGGGAACGGAAGATCCGCTGGCCGCGGGGCGCGGGGGGGACGGCGGCGCGGGCGGACCCCACGTGGAGGTGGGGGGCTCGGGGCGGTGGTGGGGGGGTCACTGAGGGGTTTTAGGGGGTCCCGGAGTAGACTGAGAGGTCGTGGCGCCGCCAAGAACGCGTTGGGTGCTCCACGCGTGTCCACGGTAGTGGCAGGGCGGGCGCGGGGGTTGCGGCGGGGCCCTGCGCTCGGCCGGGCCTGCGGGCGGGTTGATCGGTAACGGGGCGTTGGGACGAGCTGGGTGCGAGCTCTTCAGTGTCTGCCCGCAGGGCCCTCGCGAGCCGGTGATGCCCGGTGCTGGCTGGCGCTGCAGACTGCCCCGGGGCTGCGGAATTCAAAGGTTTGAGCTCGGGCAGGGCCCGGCAGAAAGTTTCTAATTAGAGAATTGGGTTTTAATGCTGATTAGTCTCATATGTCTCTGTTAATTTTAACTTGTTGGTGCTTCGGTGCTGAAAACAGAGTTCATCATGACAGTCTGACGGTGCTTCGTTATTCAAAATCAAACTAATAGTTAATAAAGTGTGTCTTTTGGTGTTCCAGGAAGGCACTTTCAGGCTGAGTCCAGCTGTGATGCACATCTGTTCCCCAGAGAAGGCGTCAGTTTTTCATAGGCACTTTGCAAAACCAACTGGTTTGAAAAGTGAGTGTTTTTATTTAATATTCCTAAGGTAAAATGAAGCATTTGATTTTTAAAGTTTTGAGTGGGTTTTGTGCTTTCTGTTGTTTGTTTTATAGGGGGGAGGGGTTTGTACAGTTGAACGTGGGTCATGGTAGGTAAATTACCACACTCTTAATAAAATTCCTGTCTTTTATCCAAGAAAAAATGAAAGGAATGGCACGTGCAGATGATTTTCAAGGCCAGGATTTCCTCAAGAAGAGGAAGAAGAAGAGAAAACACAAGGAGTGCAACAGCCAGCGTGGGAATGATGGGAGTGGGGGTGACCCGGAGCTCGGGCGAGCTTCCCCTCTGCTGTTGGAAAACGCGGCAGCGCAGGGTGAGGAGGGCAGCAAGAAGAAGAAAAAACAAGCCCCAAACAAGGGGAAAAAGCAGCAGCAGGCTTCCATAGCTGATTATTGTGTGAGAATGGACCAGGAGATTACCAATGGAACAGGAGTGGAGGCTCCCCAGAAGCAGAGAAGGAAGCAGGAGTGCAGCGAGAGCACGGACGAGCAGAGCGATGTCACCTGCGTGCTGGTGAACCAGCACAGCCCCGGGGGCTGCCAGGACAGCACTATGGATTATGTGTACATCAAAAAATCCTCCAAGAAGAAGAAGAAGAAGAGGAAAGCAAAGCTGCCTGAGGCGGGTGAGGAGCACGAGGAGCCTCCCTCCCAAAGAGGCAGCGAGAACAGCAGAGAGAAACCCAAGAAGAAGAGGAAGAAGAGGAGAGGCAGCAGTGCCCAGGACGGGCAGGAGGACACAGATGGAGCTGCTGACCAATCATCTCCAGGGCGAAACAGGCCAGCAAGGGACAAAGGGTCATCTTTACCTGCCAAGGAGGAGCAGAGGCACAAGGGTGGTGACTCTGATGCTGCTTCTGCCACCAGTGAGCTCTCAGTGGAGGTGCCTGCTGGTTTTTCCACACCCAGTAAAGCACCTAATCAAACTCAGAAAACACCAGGATATGCTAAAAAGACAATTAAAAGCAGCGCTTTAGTCTCTGAAGAAAGTTCTTCAGACTCAGATGAGATGTAAGTTTAGGAGGTTTTTCTGTGTGGGGTTTTTTTTTTTTTCCTTCCTTCACCCCCCAAAATGTGGGGCTTTGTCATGGTTTTTTGGGTCCACAGATTTTTCGTCGTTGTGTTTTGTATGTTTTTTAAAGAAAAACTTTTAACTTACACAGCACATTGAGATGTTAGAGACTACTTCAAAAGCTTAGTTATCTTATGGAAATAGAATAACAAGTTGTAAGAATACACTTGCTTTCAGTGTGGGCTCTTTCCTCCTTTCTAAAAGCTGTAGATGTAGAAATATAAGTTCAAACAATTCATATTTAGTAAAAAAAAAGGGGGGGGGAGGAAGGAAGTTCATGTGTTAAATTTGGAAGCAACTAGTAAGGTTAGCTAAAGAATTTAATGTTCTGTGCAGACAAATGTTCTTGTAAGTAGCTCTTGGTGCTTTTACAGTGTCTAGAACCCACTATAAGTGCACTAGAAAGGGACAGATGGAAAAAAAATCTGTGTGCCAGTAGTAGCAAGAGACACTATTTCTTCAGTATGGCCAAGGGTGAGAGTTTTGTGGATTTTCTAAACCTTAAAAAGCTCTTTGACTATTGTAAGTATAGACATTTGGTAATAAATTATATCTGTGTTAAAAAGTTGGAAATACAAGGGGGTGGATGTGTGAAGTGTTCCTTGTTCTTTAATGAATGGCCATGTTCATTCTTTTAGTGGCAGAGATGCTAAGAAAAACCTCTGGTTTGGAGTTCTGGTGGTGTATTTATGTTTGGTTTTGGTTTTAAATAGCAGGACCCCAGAACCCTCAGCATCAAATAAAAAGAAGAGCCAGAACGGCTCCTTTGCTGAGATGGCAGCCTCTGATGAGGTGAGTGTGGATGATGATGAATACGTGGACTCTGTCACGTCTTCATTCATGGATTTGGACACTGCCAGGCAAGAATTGAAAGAGTTCATTCCTCACGTGGAGAATATCTCAGATGGTTCCATCAAGAAGATGGTTGGAAGAGACCTGCCAAGGTTTAAAGAGTTTAAAAAACAAGGTGAGCTCTCTAAAATACTGTTGCAGTGAGGAAGGGCCGTGCTCATGTTTTGACAGAGGGAAAATAATTATTTGTGTTGTGCCTGTTGTGGTTCACCTCATTCCATCTGACATATTTTCTGGTTTTTGTGTAAATTACTCTTTTGACTCTTTCAATTTTCTTTTTTCCCCTTTGGATTTGTTGACCTCTTGTTAAACCTGAGCTAAAACCTGAAACACATAAAAGATGCTACTTGAGGTTTGACTTTCTTTTTTATTTTACCTTTGTATATTTTAGGTGTTGCTGTCAAGTTTGGCAGATTTACCCAGAAGGAAAACAATCAAATCCGGAAAAACGTTGAAGAATTTTTATCCATCAGTGGGATAGACAGTGCTGAGAAACTCCTGTTCACTTCCAGGTATCCAGAAGATAAAGAAACCATCAATCGCCTCAAGACAGAGCACGAGTTCTGTACGAAAATCTGTGAGTCTTTAAGTTCCTTCTTAAACTGAATGTTCCATTCCACAGCCTGGTGATGCCATGATATATTTTTTAAACTGATTTTTATTGAAAAGCACTGATATTGCTGAATTTGGTCCAAAAAGGAGCATGCTGGTGAGATGATGGTGTTGTTGATAATCCTCACAGTATTATGTTCTGTTCTTACCTGGTCTCAGGTAGGAAGAGTTTAGAGATAAAATATCAAGACCAGTAACACTTAAAGAGTTTTAAACTTGTATTTGGGCTTTATGGCTTCAGGTGCTTTATTTGCTGGGCAAGAATCTGTTCTTGGCAGCACAGTCATGAAAATGTGTGGTGGTGGGTTTTGATTTTGTTTTGTTTTGGCTTTTTTTTGTTTTTTTAAATGGCCTCAGCAGTGTGAGAAATGTTTCTTAAAAATGATCCTTTCCCTTCTAGCTGAGGGCATACCTCGACCCTGGAGGCTGATATATTACAGAGCAAGGAAGATGTTTGACCCCAATAATTATAAAGGAAGGTAAGGGAATCATTTAAGGGTTTCTGAATGCTCATATCTGTATCTGTTGGTTATTTGTGCATTAACAATTTCTTTAAATGAAGATTGTTTCCTCTTTATGCCAGTTGCTGTGACTTCATGCACAGTAGAGGTTACAGCTCTTTTATAAAAGATTGAAATGGTTTGAATTTATAGCTGTGCTCATTTCCTCAACCAGGTACAGTAAGGAAGAAAAAGAACAATTAAAGAAGTATCAGGCTATGCATGGCAACGACTGGAAGAAGATTTCTGAGTTGATGTCCCGTTCTAACCTCTCAGTTGCTATGAAATTCTCTGAAATCAAGTCAGGTATGTGATTTTAAGAAAAGCCATTAATTCTGTGTAATGCAATTTGAGAAGTTATATTAGAACTGGATGTTGTATGTACCCTACACATCTTTAGTGATGAGGCTGAACCCTCAAGTCTGGTGTGGAGAAGAGTTTCTAGGAGGTGTGTTAAGAAGCTGGTCTATAAATAATAACAACACAAAGTGAAACACTTGGTTTTTTGCCTTTTTTCCTAATCCTTTATGATAAATTACACCTCAATCTGTGTTCTTTCAATCTTAGCTATTAATTACGGTCCTTGGAGAAAGGAAGAGGTCCAGAAGTTGAAGCATGCAGTGAAGGAAGTGATAAGGAAAAGAGTGGAACATGGAAGATCTTCCTCACTGGAACAGCCAGACAGAGATCTCTGGGTTGACCGCGAGAAACTGTGCCAGCACCTACCATGGACTGAGATTGAAACCAAAGTGGGGAGTCGATACTGGAGACAATGTAAACAGAAATGGTAAGGGTTTGTACTCACCTGAGAGAATCAGATGTGTTCTGGGGAGTATTTCTTCTTTGTTTTGTGCTGTCATGATCATTTGGTAGGATGTGTAATGTTAGAAATGTGTCTGAGACAAATAACTCCTTGCTAGCTGGATTAAGTTTTCTTTTTGCTGTGATAGCAAAGCCTGATTTCTGCCTCTCTGTGACAGCAGTAGCATCTGGATGCTTGGAATGATAGAAACCTGTTTTTGTGTGTTTTCAAAGGAATTCAATTCTGGTAGAGAAGATGTCCAAGGGGCAGCAGTTAGATATATGGATCAAGAGATTACAGAACAAGATCACTCTCATTAAAAGGTACAGTTCAGAGGCACTGGGATGTTGGTTCTGAGATGGTTTATAAAAGCTTGCAGGGGGAGAACAGCCTGCTTGCAGCTCGATATGTGTTTTGCAACCATTTTTACTCTGGGCTAAATGTCCTGTGCCTTCTGACTTGGGGGAGCTGGGGACACTGAATTCTGCCTTGAATTCTGCCTGCAATCTGTTCCTGTCTTGCCTTTGCAGGCTGTATGAAATGAAAGTGGAGGATGCCAATGAAGTAAACTGGGAAGAACTCTGTGATGCTATTGGGTAAACCTTTCCCCCCCCTCTTTTTATGGGTAGAAAGGGTAGTTGAAGCAGATGAATCAAAATTCTTAGAGCTCTGTAACCACAGCATTTGTTCAGTTTGACAACATACGTGTATATCCTGGCATATCACTGAGCAGGAAACCATCCCTACAGGATCTGGAACTTGCTTTTAACCACATCAGGAAACTCTTCATTGTGTAATACAATAGAACAGTTGTCTTCCAACTAAAGGAGTGTTGAATATGAGATTACCAGTCCTGTGAATGCTGAACTTCCCCTTTTTCCACATACTTTCATTTAACGTGTGCGATGGCACCGTGCAGGTTCTTACCCTCAAGGGGATTTGCTGTCCTGAAAACCTGTTTTAATTACAGTTTGAATTCCCTCCTTTCTACCTAAAGATATTTTTTAACTGGCATCACTTTCATGAATGGGTGACTCGGTAACAACCAAGCTTTGTGACAGTTCATTGCACCACTGATTCTTTGACCTCTTCTCTTTGCAGAGATGTCACTGGAGCCTATCTCCAAGCCCTGTTTTATAGGCTTAAAGTCTCCTTTGTCCCTTTTTGGCAAAAAAAGACTTTTCCTGGTCAGTATCCCAGCTGTTTGTATTTACACACATTCCTACATAACTTTCCCCTACTTGGCTAAAATATTTGGGCTTTATGCTTATTTTACTGAATGTTTGGTTTTTTGTTTTATAATTTCCAATGTCGTCTTTGCGCAGTGCATGCGAACCTCTTCTTTTTAATGCCTTGGCTCTAAAAGTTTTCTGACTGTGCATTTTAACTTATCTTTGCATGTTTGTATGCAGTGGTGTCCCTGCAGCCCCTGTGACCAGAACAATTCAGACATTTTGTGCATTTAACATAACGTTTAAATTTCTGTCTGTGAGCTTCTGTTCCCTTACAGATCCAATTAAAATACTTTTTTTTCCCTTTTTTTTTTCTTCTTTGCCCCCTAGAAATTATGGATTTTCTGTTTCAATACAAGCTCCCAGAATTAGAAGAACAGTTAAGAAAAAAGCACCTCAGTTCTGATGATTTATCAGCCAGTCAGGAGAAAAAGGCTTTCCGACTCAGTGACATTTTTGACTCCGGTGAAGAGAGTGATTAAATGGGACTGTCCTAAAAGCAACTCCTCATTTGCATTTTAAACTGCAGATGGATCTGGTTGAGAGTGGGTGCAGCTCAGCAACTGCAGGTACACAGGCTGTGGAGTGATGGGAAAAGTCAAGATGGGCACGTCTGATTTTCTTCTTCCATGTTGAAGACAGTTCAGTAGAGCTTTTGAGCCACTTTTTATTACTTTCATTTAGTTCTGGGTTTAGAAGCCTTCATTGCTTTTTAAATGTCTTAACATACGATTTTTTTTACTGATTTGTTTCCTGTGAAATTAAAAACTGCTGTTTTCCTTTGATGAATAAACTTGGTTTTCAGAACTTTATTTTTTTAAAGTTATTTAAAATTCATGTCATGGGAAAAAGACTTTCAATTTGGTTTTAAATCTCTGTAATAACCAAATCTTGAAACGTCTGTGTTGATGGAAACAGCACAACTTTTGAGGTTTTTTTTTTTAACAGGTATATCTTGTTCTTAAAAGCACCTGATTTTATTTTTGATGTAGATTTACACTTTTCTCAACCCTCCCAGAGAAAAAGGATACTTGTCCATTTCTGTTCATAAATTGTAATGTCGTTTCAAGAGAAAACCAAAACAATGCATTCGAAATGTTTTTGTTCATGTTTGGAATATAGAGACAGACAGTGTAAATATATATATATATATATACATGTGCATATACATACTTTTACTGTGTTAAGGAGAATTTCTACATTTTGATAAGAAAACTGAGCAATAAGATGTAGCTTTTACTTATGGCTTTGTATGATATTTTTATCTCTCTGCCCAGAGTGATTATCTGTAAATTGACTGCAAAAAGAAAAACCCAAACCCCCAAAATACCTTACTGTGTAAAATGTTTGTATGGCTTGTTTGTATTTCTCATATGCTGTTTTTTTTAGAAAGCAATGCAAGAAGACTCAGGCTCTGCTTTTTGAGGGTCATTTTGATAAGTTCTTTAATAACTGTTTTTGAAAATCCAGAACTCTGAACAGCTTGAAATAAAGGCCTTGTTGGAGGGTCTGGAACGTGATTTGTAGCAAAGGATCTTAAAGGAGAACTTGCCATATTTAACTGCGTGTGGCTTTGGTCTCTCTCAAGATAGAAAATGATGATTCTTGTGGGACAGGCACGATCAGCCACTGGCATGAGGGTAAGTTTGCCAGCCAAGACATGAAGTGGGGCAGAGGGCAAGAAAACATACACCCGTCCTTCTTTTACTTTATGGGTTTGAAGGTTAAGAGCTGAAAAACTCGGACTTTTACATCTACAAAGTTTGTGTTTCTCAAGGAATATGGAGATCTCTGAATTGTCTGCAGGCTGGAGCACAAACAGTTGCCTGGTTGTAGAGTTTGTAGAGTAGATCTCACAGAAATAAACTTCTACCTCCATAATGAGATTTAGTTTTATTCTTTGCTTTAAAGGAAAACTGTTGTGGATGAGTGGAATGCACCTCACTTAAAAAAGAGAAGCAGCAATATGTTTTACTGAGGTAAATTCAGTGGAATTCAAAGTTTTAACAGTGGTTTATCAAGATTCAGGGAGTTTGATGGCAAAGTTCACCTTATTCATTACTGCATGGAAGAGACACACAGAAGAAAATTGAGTTAGAATCAAGTTAGAATGGATTCACAAAGAGGCTGGAGATACAAAGGGTAAGAAAGACCCTCCTGTTGAGTCATGAGGTTCAGAGTGGACCCCTTAGAGGGGGTCTCAGAGAGGAGTCTGGGTGCAACTGGATCCAGGCTTAGTCCCACACACAGTCAGTGATTTATATATATAAAATTTATAATTAATACTGGGTAGCCACATGGATTAGCAATGTTTCTTTAGTACCAATCCCGTGGCTGTCACTCACTTAACCAAGGATCTCTCAGAGTAAGGGATCTCTCACCTTTGGCCAATGAAGGATGTTGGGCAAAGAATCTCCAACTTGGAGAGGTTTCCCTGCTCCAGGGCAGGCACTCACCTACCCTGCATTCCAGCTGCACCTCAGCCTCATTAGGGGGAGATAGCTGTCTTTGTTTTAGCTCTGCTATCTCATTCCCTGCTGTCATTATCTTGCATGTTTGGGCTTCAAAACCACCTTCCAAAATATTTTCATGAGGTATTTTCACTCCCTTGGCCTTGAGCCAGGAGCATTCCAGCTCACAGGGTCACTGCAGGGCACGAGGCCTCTTGCTACATCACAGAAATTCCTAAAAAAAAAAAAAAAGACTCCCTGATAGTTGTTAAAAGCTGTTTTTCTGCAAAATGTTCCTAAACCAAGGCAGGAACTGTAAACTTGAAGCCATCACTGCACTGGCTGCTTTGGGAAAACACCTGAGAAAAAAGTGCGTGTCCCTGGGAGTGGAGTAAGGAAACTCCTTACCTGCATCTCCCTGGGTGAAGTGGGTGTGATCCATTTGCAGGAGGAGAGCAGTTGTTGATGGCTTCCCAGGTGCTGAATAATGGCACGAGGAGCTTTTCCCTTTGCCATCCTCTTACCCAGGCCTATGGGAACACAGACAAAAGAAGGCAGTTGTTTCACGTGGATATTTAAATCTTATTGCTAACAGCAAACTCTGCAGAGGTTTAAAAAAAAAAACAACCACCAAACAGACTTCACAGAAGGCTGAGGGGAAACAACACTGACAAAGCTTTGTGTATCAGGCTGCATTATAAATAAGAGCATGACAGATCCTTCAAGTGCAGAAAGCACTTGAAAAAGCACCTAAAAACTTGGGTGTTTCAAGCAGATGTGTCTCTTCAAGCATTTTCCTGACGTGCTCATGGCCTGAGTGGTGTTACAGCAGAAAACTCAGCTGTGTGGTGTTATCAAAGGCAGAGACAGATGAGTTCCAAGGGTTGTGTTTGCAGCAGAGACACACTTCAAAGCTGAGGAGTGTTACGATGGCAGCAGCTGCAGATCAAACAAGGACTTGCCTTTTTTCACCCCCTGCACCTGTAAGGTCTTAAACAAGGATCACGCAATCATCACGGAATATGCTGAGTTGGGAGGGACCCACAAAGATCATCGAGTCTGAGAGAGAGCTGTTAAATATCGTACAGTGAAAAGCTGCTGAATCCTGTATATTCCCCATTAAGCCTGGATTTATTAGTATGGATAAGGTTTTCTTTTAATTGTTTTACTTTTTAAGATTTTAATAAACTAACATATAAATAGAAAATAGTTAATAAAGAACTCCTGTAGAATTATTGTAAGCTGAAGTCATGTATACTTCTAATGTAATAACCTTGCATTTTTGGTTAACTTGCTGAGAATTTTCTTACTTTTAGATAAGGGACATAGCTTTTGCAACTGGAAAAAAACACGTAACTTTTGCAAGTTATTAGGATGTATCTCTTCAAGCAGACAAGTAACCAATCAGCATTTGACATTCAAGGTTGAGAAGTAATTCATCCAAGACAAAAAGGCTACATCATACAAAGGATTTTTATGGACTAGAAACCAAAGACTTATATAGCAAGGAGGCATAGAAAGGTGGGATTTAACGTGAATCTTCAAAGACCTTAGAAAATAAAAGGTTTTTGCTTTTGTAATTTCCTTGGAGGCATTCATGGAGGACTATCCCCAATGCTTCTCCAGCACTGTCAATAAAAAGGGATGCTGCTCAACACTGATAAACTCCGGTGCTGAGTGAGTTTCTTTAAATCCAACCAAGAATCACAGAATATGCTGAGCTGGAAGGGACCCAACAAGGATCATCGAGTCCAAGTCCTGGCCCTGCCCAGGACCATCCCCAGAGAGTTCATGGAAGGAGGGTGATCCCTGTTTGCTGTCTCAGAGCCCCCCCAGGCTGTGGGGTGGTGTCACCCCTGTGACCCAGAGGGTCAGTAGCTTCATCCCCCAGCCCCAGGAGGAGCCAGGCCTGAGCAGGGACCAGCCCTTTTCCTGCCCCATGTGGGATTCGCACCAAGAGGCACCAGCGGCATCCACGAGCGGCTTCCACCGCCCCAGGAACTCCCGACTATTCCAGTCCTTATTTAATCCCACCCTGGAGGGTTGCCCGCCCCTCAGCGCCCCCTCGCTGGCCCTTTAAGGCCCCTCCCGCCCGGGCAGCCGAGCACCCGCTTCCGACCGCGCCCGGAAACGTGGGGGGCGCGGCGGCCTCAGGGTGGCACCGCCGGGAGCGGGGGGAGCGGTGTGAGGTGAGGGCAGAGCAAGGCAGAGAGGAGCGGGACCGCCGGGACCGCCCGCCCGGAGCCGCCGCTGCCGCCGCCGAGCCCGCGCTGCCCCCGGCGCGCCCCGAGCGCGGGGCCCTCAGGCCGCCTCAGCGCCCTTCGCGTCGGGCCGGCCCCGCTTGGCGGGAAGGGGCGGCGGGGCCCGGGGGAGCTGTTGGGGGGGAGCACGGGGCGCTGCGGGGGTTGGAGGCAGGGTTGGGGTTGTTGGGGTTATTGGGGTTGCTCCAACCGCGAAACCGAAAGTGCTTGCGGGGGCCGGGGCTCCTCAGCCGGTAGCGGCGTTACGGGGGGAAGGCTTCGCTCGCAGCCCGGGTTCGTGTGCGTCCTTTAAAGCGGTTTCCTTGCTTTACGCGGGTAGATAAATGTTTACATCTTTTCTCGGCCAAGCGGGTGTTGTCGTACCCCCCCCCCCCCCCCCAGCTGGAAGGACGGGAGGGATTCGGTTGCAGAGCCTCCCTATCGCTTCGTGGGGTCCGCTCAATGCAGCCGGTGTTATCCTAAATGCCAGAGCGATTCTGAAAGTATTTGTGGTGATTTACTGCCCGCGAGGAGGGTGGAGCAAGGTGGGAGTCGGCCTGTTCTCCCCCGCAGCCAGTGACAGGGGAGGTAACACAGCCTGCAGCTGTGCCAGAGGATGTTCGGGGTGGACATCGGGAAGAATTTGTTCAAGAAAGGGCTGTTAAACATTGGAAGGGGCTGCCTGGAGAGGTGGGGGAGTTTTCATCCTTGGAGTTGCTCAAGAAACAAGTGGAGGTGGTACTCAATGCTCTGGGTCTTACAAGGTGGTGATCAGGCACAGGTTGGACCCGAAGATCTCAGAGGTCTTTTCTGGTTGATTCTGTGACTCAGTGGTTTGATTTCTGTTTTGCTGCTGTAGATCCTCGAAATACCGCCGGGACTCGGTCGCCAGGGGATGGATTGCTAAGGACTCTGCTGTGCTCTGCTGCTCGCAGGGCATGGATGGCTGAAGGGCTCAGCTGCCTTTCCTGCCTGCAGGGCAGTGCTATTCTCCTTCCCACGATGTGACTGGCACACCTGCACAGCAAAGAGCTTCCCTTTCCAAAGGTAAAGGCCACAGAGGTAATTGTTGGGGTTTTCCCAATATGACGACTATGGTTTGGCTTCGTCTGGCTTTCTTTGTTACGCTGAATAAGGGAGGCAGTTACCATCTTTCTTTTTAAACAGGTAGTTCAAGTGTTTGTGCTTTTTCAGTCGTCCAGTATCTGAAAGGTCACTGAAAGGGCCTACAGTGAAGCTGGAGAGGGACTCTCCATCAGGAACTGTAGTGATAGGACCAGGGGGAGTGGGTTTACACTGACAGAGAGGCAGGGTTGGAGGAAATATGGGGAAGAAATTGTTCCCCGTGAGGATGGGGAGGCCCTGGCACAGGTTGCCCAGAGAAGCTGAGGCTGCCCTATCTCTGGGAAGTGCCCAAGGCCGGGTTGGACAGGCTTGGAGCAACCTGGACTAGTGGAAGGTGTCCCTGCCCATGACAGGGGGTGAAATGAGATGGTCTTTAAGGTCCCTTCCAACCCAAAGCATTCTGTGATTCCAGTGTTCTGCTGAGTTTTTCAGACCAGCAGGGTCTGAGATGACTCTGCTGCTGCTTAGTGAAGACCTTCTGTTTTTGGAGGAAGCAATCTGTGGTGAGAATTCTATCACACTTTGTAACTCTAACAGTAATGAAGGCAGCAAAGCTCTCCCTAAATATCCTTTGCTTGTGACAACAGGGATTTGTTGACCTATAAATTTTAGCAGGAGATAAGGGAAAAAAGCTAATTAAATTCTGTGGCACTAGACCTAGATTCCACAGTCACCTGTAAATTAATACAAAGAGCTTTAGCATTGTAGTTCTAGAAATTGCATTATTTATGGTGGAGATTTGTGTGTGTGTGTGTGAAAAATGAATTTTCACTCATTATTTCACAGTCTACAAATTTGACTTCTCTTTGGTGCTTTACTCTTACTGTTTGCCATTCTCCAGGCTTTTCTCTGTGATGATGTTCCTTTAATGCTTTAATCTGTTTAACTACCTGCACCTGTAGATCTGTATAAGAACACCTGCATCTACTCTGCTAACGAGCCCCAGAAATCCTGAAGCTCATCCCACCTGAAAAGTAGCTGCTGTTGTGAGCTGCTGGGAAACATTTTGCCTCTTCCAGGCCTTGGACTTTGTTAATTCCTCGTTTTTCCCACCCCCAGAATGAGCACATGCCGATGGTGCACCCCGAGTGGCCCTGACACCACCGAGTTCCTGAAGCACTATGCCACTGAACAGCTGTCCCAGGAGGAGTTTGAGGGATCCAACGATGATCTCAGTTACTGCCTGGAGTGTGTGGTCGAATACCACAAGGCAAGGCAAGAGTGCCCAAGGTTGCATAAGGTAATTAAGGGATTAATTAAGAGGCTTCTGTGTGTGCCAGCCTCGGTGTAGGGGGAGTTTTATGCTGGGGTTGTGTTTTGCTGTTTTTTGGGAACAGAGTGTGTTGGTTTTTGAACTGTGCTCTTTTCACATGGAGCTGTAAACAGCTGATTGTTAAGGGAAGACCCTCTTGTTTTGCATATATTCAAATTAGCAAGAACTAAAACAGTAGTGGGAAGTTGCTGACTAGACAGTATAATCTGGACTTTATTCATGCTGTGGTGCTTTGTCATGTGAAACAAAGAACATCTGCCAGACTAACATTTCTGCAGTTTTTTTTTACTTTCCTTTTTTTTGTTTGCTTTCACTTCTCACTTGTAGTTTTCTCCTCTGTTTGAATTTCAGAGGTCAGGCCTTGCAAGTCTGTGAGACCGTGCAATTAAAAGCAATCAGAAAAGTTTGAAACCCCTTCATTTTTTATTAGAAGTATTTTGCAATTCTCCCTCACTAGTATCCAGTATCCATGTAGAGTGAGCAAATCCCTACACATATCCAGCCAGTCAGTTGGTCTGTTTGCAATGTTTATGTTGTTTTCCTTCTGTTAATTGCAAAGTCCATGAGAGGGCAACATGACAAAATTGCTTTTCCCATCTTCCTAAATATGATATTTTCCTGTACCGTGTCCTTCTGTGTATTGGCCAGTGGCCTGAAATACTCACTGAAATACAAATGTTTAGCAGAGTTATAAAATTGCTCCTGGTTTGAAGGCTGCTCTTTTAAAAAAAAATGCTAACCTGAAGTGAGAGTTTTGTGGTTTGCACAGTTGAATTCTGCGCCAAAGCTTCGGTGTTTTGTGCCACGCTTAGAAAGAAGCTTTTCAAAATGAAATCTGGAATTTTGGAAGTTCAGTTAAAGTGTCTACATGTGATAATAAATGTCCTTAAATCACCTCCTTCACAAATGCACTTTGATTAGTCGTTTTTCCCCACTGTGAACAGGACCTGTGGGACTTGGAAACGGCCCGTCTTGTTGCCCACATGGAGAAATCCATGCAGGAAGAAGGCGGGGAAGAGGATGAGTTGTTTCTAGTGGATGAGAATGGAGAGACTCGGCTGTCTGGTTACATGGGCCCTGATTTTGAGAATAACCTGCGAGTGCCCCTTCTAGAAATCCTGAAATATCCCTACTTGCTGCTGCATGAGAGAGTCAGTGAGTATCTGATCACACACCCGTGGAAGGAATGGTGGTGTTTCCAATGAAGAGGGTGAAAGTAACAAACAGTAGTTAAGCCAAAATATCAGTGTGCATGTATGTATCTTTTTTGTTTATTTTGACACTAAATAGTTTTTTTTTTTTTTGTGAGCCTACAGATTAGTCCTTACTACAGCTGTGTCTTACTTACCCTTTTAGGTGAGCTGTGTGTGGAAGTGCTCTGTAGGATGGAACTCGGCCACGACTCCTTTCAGGTCTTTGAAAAATACCCAGGAATTTATCTCTTTTTGGTGCACCCCAATGAGGTGGTAAGTTCCTTTTTCTCTTCTGCTGAATTCCAGTGAATTCTGGTTTCATGCACTATGTTAATACTGAGTAGCTGTATACTGAGCCTGGTCCTAAGGCTGTTTTGGAGAAAGACTGATTTTTAATTATTCTGTTAGTAAAAATATGCCCTTTTCCCATTTGTAGCAGCAACGATAATCTTACAGAATTGTGATTTTTATTTGTTCTCTTTATTAATGCATCACTTTTTATTTCAATCCGTAGATTCGCCGCTGGGCCATCCTAACAGCAAGGAATTTAGGGAAGGTTGACAGGGATGATTACTACGACTTAGAAGAAGTGCTGACTTGTTTGTTCAAAGTTATTGAGCTGGGGCTTTTTGAGAATCCAGATATTTACAGCTCTTCAATGTACGAGAAGGGTAAACTCATCCTTCTGCCAGCACACTTGTATGATACAACCAACTACAAGAATTACTGGCTGGGTGAGTATTTATGATCAGAAACGAATCTGGGGAGTCTCTCACGTTTGTAAGCACTTGTTTCAAGTCAGAGCTCTGCAGTTTCATAGGTGCTGTGTCAAAGGGAGAATTGAATGTTGCACAGCTGCAATAATGAGGTTTTGTTTAATTAGTTTCGTATTGCTGCTCATCTCTTTTCTCACGTGTTTCACTGGTAATGGCATTTGGAAAATGATCCTGGATTTGGTGAAAATTTGAACGAATTTTTGCAGATATGCAGACAGGTTGTTTCCTTTTTCCCATTCGTCTCTAGGGATTTGCATGTTGCTGTCAGTGCTGGAAGAACAAGCTATGGACTCTTTGTTGCTGGGCCCAGACAAACAGAATGATTTCATGCAGTCCATACTTCACACTATGGAGAAAGAAGCAGCTGGTAACTAATTTTGATACTTAAAGACAGTTCATAGACTGTTTGTCATCTTTATCAAACTTTTTTGCTTAATTAAGTTCTTACTAGTGTAATGATGAGGTGATTTTAACTGAGGCTTATTTATCTTCTGGAAGGTGCACAATATTTGGGCACTGCTGACAAATGCTGAAGAATGACATTCAGAGTGTGAAGTGGAGGAGGGATGGCAGTGCTTTACCTGAGGCTGGTTTAGGGCAGATTTGAGAGGACAAATCTATAATTTCCATCATTATTTTCATTTAATGTACAGGCTGCCTGTGCATCCAGAATGCACATTTCATTGTGGCATGAAGTTAGAATTTTGAGTCTTAAAGTAAAGGAACACTTCTGAATTGCTGCAGCTTGCCTTAGAATTTGACTCTTCCATCTGTCTATTTGAGGGTCCCCCTTTTGCAGCTGGAAATTTAGATTTATAATTTAGATTATCAACCCTTGTGTAGATCTTGTAGGTCACGTGCCATGGCATAGTCTGGGAGTGGCACATGAGCTCAAGACCAGAACTGCCTCTTAAATTACTAGATCTCTATAAACTTAGTGTGTTAATTAAGAATATATTACATGAAGGAGGAAGAACACACTTGAAGGGAAACCAATTGCTTCTGTTATAAATGTAAAGTATAAATTGTCAAAGCTGTGTAAGCTGTGCCACTTCGTAGCACAGCCCAGCAAAAATCAGTGTGAAAGAAACCATTTCATAGAGTTGAGAAATATTAGTATTATTTAATATTAACAAAGGGCATCCAGGCTCCTGTTGATTTAAGGCTGCCTAAGGAGCAGTGTCTCTCTACAGATCAGTGAGCTTGACTTTTTTTCCATCCTTTCTCCAGGTTAAAAAGTATAGTTGCAACTTACCAGAATACTTCTTTTTACATTGATATTTAAGAAAAATCAATGAGAACCAACTACTTTTTATTTTCAGCTTAGTCTAAGAATGTCCAGGACTTGCATTTCAACTGTCCCCACTGTTGCTGTTGTATTTCAGGTGATTCCACTGACCCCTTCTGGCCTGCCCTGCATTGTTTCATGGTTATTTTGGATCAACTCGGATCTAAAGTTTGGGGACAGCTCATTGATCCTGTCCAAGCCTTTCAAACCATTATCAACAGTGAGAGCTACAAAAATGAAATCAAAAATATACGCAATAGCTTTATGAGGTCAGTGTTGTTAAGAGGGTAGAACAGTTGTATGAATTTAGAGTAGAACCTGATCTTGGATTTCTTGTCAGTGCTGCTGTAACTTGTGTTGGGGGAGAGGGAAACGGCAAGTAAAAAAAAAAAAAAAAAACCAAAAAAAACACAAACGTTTCCATCTTCAATCAATGGAAAGTTGAAGTAGATCCCTTAAAATTGTGAGGTACTTTCAGTAAATATGTACTTGCTACTTTTTGGCAAGTCTGATGCCTGTTACACTTGTTGGGACTTTTTTTCTGTGTTTCTTTTTAGGACAAAAACTGAACCAGAGTCAGACTACGGTGATGACATGATTACTTGCAGTCAGATTGTGTACAATTACAACACAGAAAAGCCTCAAAAGGTATTAAATTATTATTTTATTTTCCTGTTCTTTGAACTGTGGTCATTACTCTGCTTTGTAACAAGAAAAAAACATTAGTGAACATGCTCTTCTCTTGATGTGTTGTATTCATGAAGTGTCTTTATAAAGGCTTTAAATATGTATTTGATTACCTGAGGTTAAACTATGTCAGCATAACATTGGAGAGTTCACAATGATTTTTAAAGGAACTTCTATTTCACTGACTTCATAGGTTACATTTTAGGAAAATAGATGCTTATACACGTTTGGTCTTTATTTTTTGCATTTTCTTAAATTTTGCTGCATGCGGGGATATCGTGGGGTTTTCATGCGAGCACGGACGACTCAACACACCAATATGATGATCAGAGAACACCATTTATTTGAATCAAGCAGCAGTCTTTTATACAGCTTTTTAACAACACTCTTCTATTACCTCTGTGTCTTTCACATTCTTTCATGTCCTTTCCCACTCTCATAGCTGGTACTGCAGATGTGCTGGTCAGTGAGGCTGATGTGTGGTGGCTTTGTTTTCCAGGACTCTGGCTGGAAGGCTGCCATCTGCCCAGAGTACTGCCCCAACATGTATGAAGATATGCAAACACTGGCTAACGTGCTGCAGTCCAACATCGGCAAAGACACGCGTGTCCATCCCAGCACCTTCCTCTGGTTCATCCCTTTTGTCCAGTCGCTCATGGATCTCAAGGAATTGGGCGTGGCCTACATAGTAGAGGTCATCCACTACCTGTGCTCGGAAATCAAAGATATTCTCATTGAAAACCTCCAGCAGTGTGACAGAATCTCGGAGTTTTTCCTCCTCATCTTGGTGTGCATCGTTGAACTCCACAGGAATAAAAAATGCCTGCACTTGCTGTGGATCAGCTCCCAGGAGTGGGTGGAAGCAGTGGTGAGATGTGCCACCCTTCCAGCCAGGGTGTTCACGTGGCACACGGACAAAACCTCTGGGCCCTGTGGGAAAGGCTCATCTGCAGGATCTTTCCAAGCCTCCAACTCGGTGCAGCACGCCTGTGTGCAGCTCATACGGAGCCTCCTCAAGGAGGGCTACCAGATTGGGCAGCAGGCCCTCTGCAAGAGGTACCTGGACAAGCTCAACCTCCTCCTGCGAGGAAATCTCTCTATGGGTTGGCAGCTGAACATCCAGGAGACCCAGGAGTTACAGACGTGCTTGAAGCAGGTTTTGAGGAGTATAAAGGGCAGAGCGTTGAGTGCCTCTTTGGCCAAAGGGAGCAATTCAAACTCTACAGCTTTGCCAACTGTTTCTCTAAAGCAGGAGAGGAATGTGGGCGATGATGGATTCAGGGCGAGTGCACATGAGAGAGGTGACCTTTATTCTCCATCTGTCATATCAAAGGAAAGTGGAGATTGTCAAGGGAACCTTTTCCCTAGAAGGAAAAATGCCTGGGAAGAGGAATCTAGAGATGCACCTAAAAGTTCAACATCGTGGACATCCACAGGAGGCGTCTTGACGGATATTAAAAAGGAACCTGATGATTCAGCAGCTCAGGAATTTATCTTCCCACAGAACTCTTTGGCAGCAAAACTACGTAGAAAAGTTCAGGAAAATAGGAATGATGACTCTGTGGCAGGGAAATGCAATATGGATAATCAGGGCTTTAAGCCAAATGCCCAGCATTCAGATTTCAGAAGGGGCAGAGAGCTGGAAGTCAAAGAGGAAGCAGGACCCTCAACAGCATGTTATCTATCTGCTCAAACTCATCTTGGGTCTTCATCTTCAAGGAATTGCAGAAGTGTGCAGGAGACTAGTGTAAACAGCTTGTTTCAATCCAGAGTCCCCACTAAACAGGGATCAAAAGAAACATCACTGGATTGCTCTAACTGCCCTAAAAATGGACCTGGTATGCAAGAGAAGGAAGATAACAGTATTGACACTGACATGCCAAGTTCAGACTGGGACCAGCCTAATTTCAATGACCTGGCTAAATACGACTGTAAACATCAAATTTCAAACACCTTTTGTACTACTAAAGTTTCAGCAAATGGCTGTTTTCCATCTAGGTCTGAAAACAAGAGGGATGTGTCCAACCCTGCTCTTCAGATCAGGCCACTGTCCGTGAAGCATGAATCAAGTGACAGGTTGTTGACGTTTTCAGAATATTTCAAGAGGGAAAACAGTTCAGAGGGGAAAGAAGAGGATTTTGGGAAGATGTCTTCTGAAGATGATACTTTATCAGACTCCCAGGTTGATAGAGAACTCAGTAAATTATCTTTAGCTGCTTATGCCAAAAGTGTCAATTTTCCCTTGGAGTCAAGCCAGGAAAGCTCAGTGTACCAGAATCTAAGTGATATTAGGAGGAGAGTGAAAGGTGCTGTAAGATCTTCCAATGAAGGCCAAGGAACCAGGTCTCTCTGTGATGGAGATTGCCGTGACAATCAAGTCATTATAATTTCAGACTCTTCTGATGAAGAAAAAGGTGCAGGTGACAAGGAGGAAGCAAAAACCAAGGACGAAAATGCTTGTCCTGCAAAGCTGCCTTCATTTTCCAACAGCACTTCTGATACTGATGTCAAAATGGAATCAGAATCTCCAAGGCCTCCCTTGTCAATGGATGACTGTGATTCTCAGTTCTTTGAGTTTGAAACAGATGCTGAGGTGTTTTCAGCTTGGCAAGATACTCAAGCCTATGCTACGGAAGCAACCCAGGAGTACAAACAAGGTGATGTTTCAACAGCAGTTGACAGTAGTTCAGATGACTTCCTGAACAGTAGCATAAACGAGTGGGGTTATGATCTGGATTACCTCAGTGATGATACTATGCAAGAAACAGCAAGCTCGGTAGAAAAGCAGATAGAAGATGTTTCTCATCAGAAAGAAGCTGATGATAAAAAAGAGGCAACAAACTTGATGTTGCAAGAATCTGTTAGAAAGGAAGACGCAAAAGGGCAGCTGGAGGAATTTGCAGACAAAGGTGCTGCTGCTGAAGGCTTCGCCCTGGGCTCACCATTGCCTGAACCCAGAGCATCTACATCTACCACCTCACTGGCTTCAAAGCTGGCCTGGAAGAAAAACACCACGAGCCCCCCGAAGGCCACCGCGGCAAAACCTAAATTAGCCATAACTGCCCAGAGGAGCCCCAAAAACCCTGCTGTCAAAACAACCCAACCCAAAAAACCCCTCCCTTCAAGCGCCTCCAAACCCCCTGAGCCCGGCAGGTCCATGCCTGCCGTGGTGCCCCCGAGGAGAGCCCGGCAGCGTCCTGCTCCCACCTCGACCGCGGAGAAGCTGGGGCTGAAGAAGGGCCCCCGCCGAGCCTTCGAGCTGTCGCAGCCGTCGCGGGAGAGCGTGGCCCAGCTGCGCAGCCACGGCAAGGCCGCGGGCAGGGTGGGCGCCGCGCAGAGGCTGCGGACCAAGCTCATCGACGCCCAGAGCCTGTCCGTGAAGCGCAACAAGAAGCTGCTGGCCTGCCAGGACCGCCAGTTCTTCAGGCAGATGAGGCCCAAGAGAAGCGCCCGGGTGAGGAGTCCGGCGGGGAGCTCTGAGAGCAGGAACAGAAGAGGCGTCAGGGTGTGCGTGAAGCCTGTGGGACAAAAGGCTCCGAGTTTTGAGCTGGCGTTTGGGGAAAATCAAAGAGAGGAAACTGCTGGTCCGTCTGCTGGCGAGAGAAAATTTGGAAGCCTGTCTGTGGAAGGGGGGGCGTGTGCCTCTAAAACGCCTGGCTCTTCAGACTGGAACAGAAAATGGGAGGATAGCAGTGGGATAGCTCCTGTCCCTATGGATTCAAGTCTGTCTTACACTGCACTTGCAGATGATAAAGATGAATCTGCAGGAAAAAGTTGCACTGTCCTGCCTGAGAACAAGGTGAAAACTTCAAGTGGTTGTAAATCATATGAAAGCAATGAAGATGATGATGATGATGATAATCTGTTTTTAACTCAGTTAGATCCCGTGGACATGGAATTATGTTCTCAGGAGGAAAGTTTTGAAGATACTGCTGTAGATACTAAAACCCCAGAGGAAACGAATGCTGCTGAAAACCCTCAGCAGAACGAGTCCCCAGCTATTCCAACATGTAAACACGAAGGCTGTGTGGAGAAAGTGGAAAAAGCAGGAGAGTCCTGCAGTGAACACACAGCCACCAGCTCAGGAGCGGACCACGTGTTCGCCAAACCTTCTCTGCTACCTCCCAAAGCCAGAAAACCTTCCACTACCAAGATCTTCAGCTCAGCAAGCTCCTCCCGCAACGCCGCCTTCAGCAAGGACCTGGAGGACGTCAAAAAGCCGCCGCCTCCTTCCAAAAGCAAAGTGAACGCGGCCAAACCCGCCGTGGTCAGGCCGCCCCTCCCGAGAGCGTACGCGCCAGTGGGAAACCAGCCGTGCAGGGCTCCAGGCCTCAGCCACGTACCTCGACCCCAGCTGTCTAACAGCGTCCTGCAGTCGCAGAACAGGCAGTATGACAACGCTCTGAACATCTCCAGAGGCTCTGCACGAGGAGTGTGTTCCTCCTTCCTCGGCGCTCAGCAGCGCGATCACAGCATCTTCGTTAATCAGGTCCTGACGTGGACTTACGAGATGTTCGCCAACTTCAGCTACTTCGGAACTCCAAATCACCTCCTGCAGTCTGTGGTAGCCTCTGTTCCTGTCCAGTTTCAGGACTACAATGACTATTTTAATACCTTCTTCCCCTTGATGATGCTGAACGCCTTTGAAACAGTGAGTAGCTTTCTGCCTTTCGGTTTGGTTGCATCGACCCTGGTAAATTTTACCAAGAGATTAAAATCTGCTTTATGTTCTCCGTTTTTACCATCTGTAAATGTTGAGATACAGATCAGAGTAGAGGAATGATTTGGGGAAAATAACCTAGACAGTTCTGTTTTAAGATTGGGGACTGCCAGGCTTATTCACCTCAGTGAAGTGTTTTGGGTTTTTTATTCCTCCTGGGTGCAAATCCACAATAACATGTAAAATGAGAGGCAAAGGAGATGGTTCCTCTAGAGAATATAAAGCTCAAAGCAGAAACCCTTAAGAAACTGAGGTCCTTCAGTGACAGCATTTGTAAAAACAGGATAAAACCCTACTGTTTAGATTTCTCTTGAGAACTTATGTGAGTGCTGGTTAATCCAAGAAGTAGTTTTTCCCAAACTTTAATAGTTTATAGTTTAATAACAACAAAAGTCAGTGTTCATGGAGTTGATGTCTGACTGCTTTCAAGTTCAGTCATTGCATGATTTCCTCCATAGAAATAAGGTAAAAAAATTAAGTCATTGCCAGAATGATATTAATATTTTAGGTGAAAGTGCACTTGGGGGAACCGACATTTGTTTTGAAGAGCTTTAAGAAAGTCTATTAAATGGGTGAGTGGGGAGGAAGCAATTTTGTTTGCCCTGTGTGTTTACATATAATGTGTATGCTGATGTGAAAAAAAGAACTGGGTAAGGTTCTTGGTATATTTACCTGGCAGTCTGACAGCTTTCTTTTATTTCTATGTAGTGTATTTGCCCTTTGAGTCATGATGAGTTTTTCTTCTGGTACACTAAACCCTTCAAAGTATTTTTATTTACTTTTCAACACGTAGCTGGCACAAGAATGGGTAGAAAATCAGAAAGCAAGAGAGAAGAGCTACTGCTTCACCTTGGAGAACTTCTCTGCTGACATGAATACAGCACATTTTACAGGTAAAGATTGGGGTTTTTTTAAATAAAATCTTATGAGTTTCAAGTAGGTGATGCCTTATAATGAGCTGGCACTTACAGGTAGAGGTTTTTTTATTTGTTTTAAATACGGAAAGGATCTTGACTCTGCTATTCTACAGAATGCATGTAACAGAAATAGGTATTTTGCGGGGAATTTGTGCCTTCTCTGTCTCTCGTTTGGGATTTCCTTTCAGCTTCTTTTGATAAAGTAGTCCTAGACTTGCCCTGGTTTTATGCAGTGCTGTGTTCAGGCTTAAGAATGCAGGATGAAGTTAAAATTCTATCTAGTCTTTTGCTGTAGTCTTTAATAGCTTTAAAAGTTAACAGATGAGTGTCATGAAGTCTCTGTGATGTGTTAATTGTAGCATTTCTGGAGTCAGAACCGCAATCGTTTTCTTTTCGACGCTCTAATTTCAACCTGTATTTTTGGGTAGCTCATTTTCGAGAGGGTGACTTGGCAAGGCAGCTTCATCCAAAGGAGGATGACTTAATCCTTTTGGTGGTCCAGATGGAAAAAGACACCTTTGGGGAAGAAGGTGGGATGGAGAACCACGTGGTGAATCACGTCGGGCTCGTGACACGATTTTCTCGTGCGTCCGGTTATACAGCGAGTAAGTACCTGTGGGGGGAATGAAGGTGGGATTCTTCTTGGTTGCCATAAAATACTTGTTCATAGCTGGCTGGTGGTATATTCTGCTTCCCTCAGAGGAAATGGGGTTGTTTTTCCACTCTAGCATGTCTGTTCCGTGCTAGAAGCTTTGTAAAAAGTCAGGAACTGAAGCTGCAGACCTGCTTTCTGTCTATTTTTCTAGGGAATTCCTTCAATACAGGTGTTAATACTTCATGTAAGAACAGAAACTAATGATAAGTAAGTGCTCTGCACACATCTTTAGGGAGGGCACTGCCATGAGAGATAAGTGCCATGAATTTCTGTGACCTCACTGGCTGAACTTTTCACCACCTTCTGGAACTGAAATTGTGAATTACCAGGATCACCAAGTATCCAGTACCTGCCTGATTAAAGCAATGAACTGACTAGTTTTATGGAGCACTAATTTTTTGTATGTGTTTGTTTCTTTGTTTTTTGATGGAGATGGGGAAGTGTTGGGGTTTCTGCAAGAGTTTAGTTGTTGGCTCCTTAGTAGAAGACACCACCTTGTTCTGGTGAATTAATGGAGTGACTTTCTGAAGTATCTTTCCGTTAACGATTTGGATATTTTTATTAACAGCTTGTTTTTTATTTCTCTCCTTTACCAGGACAACAGGAGCAGGACAGTGTCTGTCATCTCACTGTGCAGACCAGAGGCAACCTGTCCTTCTGCATCCGCAAGCAGGTGAAGTGTGTGGTGGTTGGGTCCCTGGTGACCACACACCGAACCTTCAAAGGTTTGCTGCTGCTGAGCAGGAGTCCCCTGGCCAGACCCATCATAAACCCCTGCTACAACGACTTCTGCCCCAGGGATCTGCCTGTGGTGGCCTCAGGAAGTGCTGTAAGTCCTGCAGCTGCTCAGGGGACAGGATTAACAAAGTGGGCATTTGGACCTTTGGGAGTTTTGCAAATCTGGTTGTGGAGATGACCAAGGGCAAACAGGCGAGTTGATTGAGACAACTCCTTCAGAGCTGGCTGATTGGGTGGAGAGGAATCTGAACTTGCTCAGGTGTTTGTATTATATTGACATTGTGCACTTCAAGCAGCTTTCAGTTTTCTTTTTCCTTTCTGGAGAAGTGTTCAGGAAATAAGACACAGTATGGAAAAGGTACTGTAAAAATAAGGGTGTGGAAAGTAAACAAAACCTTCTTTACAACTCTCAGGTCAGGACTGGGAGTGCATCAAGAGCAAACCTAGAATCAAAAGCTTCCCTGCCCTTCCAGCTTTTGAGTTGTAGCAGGAGGGGTGAGGATGTTCTGAAAATACATGAAAAGTTTGATCAGCATCAATTAATTGTTTTTTCCCTGTCTATCCCTTCAGGCTTTGTATGTGAATGAATACAATGAAGATCAAAAGAGAGCCATTGAGACAGCTTATGCCATGGTAAAGCAACACCCAGGGCTCCCCAAGATCTGCCTCATCCATGGGCCACCTGGGACAGGGAAATCGAAAACTATTGTAGGACTTCTGTCCCGTGTCCTGAGAGAAGTAAGTGAACGTGATGTGAAGGTTCATTTGGTTCCTCAGTGGAAGTCAGTGATAGCTTAAACTAATTGGAAATGCAGTATTGGGAATTACTGGGGGTGTAATTTATGAAGCTGAGGTGATTAAATCTGTCTTGTGGAAATAATACCTTTTGGAACACTTAATTCATAGAACTTAAAATGGAAAAATCAAAATGAACACTTGTTACATAAAAAAGTAGTATTTTTATTTATTAAAGAATGTTATTTGGCCTGTCCCACTTAATGGTTTTTTATATAAGCAACCAGTAGATTCAAGTACATCATTGAAGGGAATTTATGCAAATAGCATTAATAGATTTGACTGCTTGTTCCTCAGTATAAAACAAACCTTAAGGGACATTCAAGTGCCAGAGCCCCCATACTCTGCCTGCTGATGAAGGTGAACCTACTGTCTGGCTTCTAAATCACAAACTAGACAACCTAAAGAGCCCGTTTTGTTGTGCTGTTAATTCATCTACAGAACACCAGGAATGAGAAAACAGCTCGGAAGAAGAATTCCAAGATGAAGCCAAACCGCTTCCTGGTGTGTGCACCGTCCAATGCTGCCGTGGATGAGCTCATGAAAAAGATCATCGTGGCGTTCAAGGAGAAATGCCAGAACAAACAGGAGCCTTTGGGTAGGGCTTGTCTCAAAATTCTGTTTTTATGCTAAATAGGCAAAGCCTGAAGGAGGAAGTGAAACAGTTGATTACATATTGTATTTACACGCCCCTCTGAGCAGCTTTCTCCTCTTGCAGAACGTGTCCGGTACATCCTCACGCTGTTGTTAATTTTAATGTGCTTTTCTGAAAGGTGTGTTGTGTGTTTCTTTTTAAATAAATTGCACTGTGTTTTTGTATAGACAACGACCT
This sequence comes from Empidonax traillii, assembly GCF_003031625.1. Classification (NCBI taxonomy): domain Eukaryota; kingdom Metazoa; phylum Chordata; class Aves; order Passeriformes; family Tyrannidae; genus Empidonax; species Empidonax traillii. The sequence goes on from NW_020955227.1 coordinate 299,646, forward strand.
TTTCCTCATGCTGTTGATTTAAGTTCAGCAGTTATTAAGCACTTAAAGGTTTGAACACAGGGCCGTTGCCTTGATTTTGAATAAAGTTGAAAAAAACTTCGCTGATCACACAGGACAAAGTGGTGAAAGTTTTGACGTGTCAGAGCCCCTCATTTTTCCTCCTCCCAGTTTGACTAACACAAAGTAGATGAATTCTGAACAAGGTATCTTGTCTGTGGCAAGGGGAAAAATACCTGCATTGTAATCAAATGTTAATTTTTATTGACTTACCAACTGCATTTCTTGATGGTACTCAGTAATTGTCTGAATTAGGAGTTCTGTAAGTTTTAGATAAACCTGAGAAAAAGAGGTGATTCTGTTAATTCAAAATAACATTATTAACTGTTAGCCACCACTAAAACACAGGTAACATCTTTTATTTTTTAGAGTTTGGAATTACTGGATTTTTTTGTAGCTGCATTTAGATAAGTACAAGCGAACTGTTGAAAAACCCAGACAAGCAAAAAAAGAAAAGCCTTGCTTGATATCCACGATGTTCTTTTTTTTTTTTTTTTTTAACTCTCATACCAAAGTGGAGAGGTGACTGAAGTAATGTAAAAGTGTTTTGACTCTGGTTTCGTAAACAGGGAATTGTGGTGACATCAAATTAGTGCGACTTGGTGCTGAAAAGGCCATCAACAATGAAGTCCGGGGATTTAGCCTGGATAAGCAAGTGGAACACAGAATGAGTGAGTAGCATGCAAATCAGACTTTATCCAGTCTTCTTTAAGAGTGATGTTTTACATGTGGGACTGCATGTCCTATAAGAAGGAAGATATTTCGTAAAGCTGTTTGTCTCAGTCTCAGTGGGAAAGTGGCAGTTTCTGTATGGGCCGTTTGCTTTTAAAAACCTCAGGGCTGAGAGCAAGAGTTTCTGTAACAGTTTTTCTGTTCCCCCCTGTAAGTTGTCCTTTGGTTTGTGACAGAACGAAAGCCAGGGGACTCTGACCAGGATATTCAGAAGAAAAAAGCAGCTCTGGATCAGAAGCTGGACATGCTGTCCCGGCAGCGTGCCATGCACAGATGTGAGAAGAGAGAGGTAGCGAGAGAACTTCTAATCCTCTTTGTAGAATCCAAAGCATATAAAGAGCTACTTTATAATGCCCCCCCCCCGAGCAGTAATTGTCTCTCTTCACCTGCTTTTTCAACTGATGGAAAAGTTGGTTAGCACTGTAAAAGGGAATGAAGAACTGTGCATCCAGGGATTTTTTTTGTTTATTTACACCAGTGTTTTCCACTGATTGCTTGTGCTACTTGTTGCTCCAGTGTTCAGTTTGGCTCTGTCACCATTAGTTTTTAATGTAACCATATTTATAAATCCTAATGGTTTAATTTGGTTGTATACTTCAAAGCTCTGGTTTTGTTTCACTGGAAATAGTAAGAGACCTTGTGATCTGAGATTTTTTATGTGTCACACTTGAAGTCTTCAATTTTTTTTTTTTTGGTGTCTAAAAATTGGGCATTTGTGCTCAAATTACAGATTTCTGGTGGCAAACCATTTCCCAGCTGCACAGAAATGTAAGATGTAGTATTGTGTGTTGCAAAACCTGAATATGCTGACAACTTTCCAAGAAACTGCTCAGCTTTTTCGAACACATTTGGTATTAAAAGTCGGTCTGAGCAAGTCTAAATGTAGGGTATGGGAAGACAGAAGAAATATAGGAAATAGTTTGTATTAAAAGTGTTTTCTCTTTATTTTTTTTCCCATCTAGAGTCAAATGTTAGATGAGGAAATTGCCAGACTTGCAAAGGAGAGACAACAACTTGCTTCTCAGCAAAAGGAGGTAGGAATTTATCTTAGGGGCAACTCTTTATTAAACTTCAGCTGATGTATTTATATACTTGGTGGACTTTGGTTTTGATGTAGCTGGGAATATTTCTAAAGTAGTAGATAAATAAAAGGTTGTAAGCTAAGTTATGGACCAGGAGGTGTGAAATCTGTGTGTACTCTGGCTGGAAAAAACAACAAACAAACAGAAAACCCAAACAGGAATATTCACTGTTACAGTTGAGAGTGAGTTTTAAACAAAATGTGCCATCTTTGACAAATAAGATAATAAAAATGTGCATGTCCTCATGTTCTAGGATGTATCTTCATCCACACTTTCAGACAGTCCTGCTGGAACTGAGATACTCTTAAATGTTTCTGAGTAAAGCGACAGCTGGAGGGTTTTGTGTGTGTGTGTGTAGATCTGAAAGGGGAAACAGGCACTGATAACAAACCCAGTAATTAATGCTAAGTGCATAAACAATGAGATGAATGAAGATCCCTTTAATGAATATTTGCTGACCCTTAATGGTCATGGAGGCTTGGAGTTACAAACAGGATGGCAAACTGAACTCTGCTCTCAGTGTGTTTTGGATTGCACAGCTGTAGAAATAAGTATTTCTTTCCAGTTTGCCACCCTCACTGGCACTGTCCTGGAATTTCAAGTGAAAGGAGCATTTCAGTTAAATAAACTTGTGCCTTTCATTTGCCATAATGGAGACAGTTCCATTGGGGTGGTGCATTACACACAACTGGCAATTAGACCTGTCCAGGCAGTTACCAATTGCTCTGAGGAGGTCAGAGAAAGCTAAAAGAGGTGTCCTGTTGTACCTGAAGGTTCGTGGGCACTCCCAGAAGGTGCAGGCAGACATCATCCTGGAGTCTGACATCATCTGCTGCACCCTGAGCACCAGTGGGGGGAGTCTGCTGGAATCGGCTTTTGCACGGCAAGGCCACGACCCCTTCAGCTGTGTCATCGTGGATGAGGTCAGAGCAGCTCTGTGGCACTCCAGTCTTCTGCCTCTGCTTGGGATACTTGTAGTGGTTGGGCTGCTGGTGGAATATTCTGTGGGTTTCCTGCCCCATCCCCGCCTTTTAACTGATACCCAGCCGGTCCTGCTGTGCAGAACCACGAGGAGAAGGAATGACTTTTCATTGCCTCTTTTGCTGTCTTGTTTGGTGCTTTAATGGCAGGCAGCTTTCACTGAAAAATCATGGCTGAAGCGTGGTTCTTGCTGTAGAGGTTTCCAGATGGTTTGGTTATATTTATGTCTGTTTGGAGAGCTCTGCAAATGCAATAATAAAATAAATCTGGTTGCAGTTTTTAACTAGGGAGAAGTCCTTCTTTTTCCTCTTATTTTCTTTTTTTTTTTTTTTTTTTTTTTTTTTTTTTTTTTTTTTTTTTTTTTTTTTTTTTTTTTTTTTTTTTTTAGAAGACTTAAAGCATTTAAGTTTTCTGGCTGTGTTACAGGAAATTTAAGATGCTTACAACTACTTTTTGTCCTGTCCTCATTCACAAAAGGCAGGGCAGTCCTGTGAGGTGGAGACGCTGATTCCTCTGATCCATCGCTGTAATAAACTTGTCCTTGTTGGAGATCCCAAACAGCTCCCTCCCACTGTAAAATCAGTAGTAAGTGTTTGAAGTATTTTCTTTTTTTTTTTTTGCTGTGTAGTTTAAGAATCGTATTTATAGAAAATATTTAAAAGGGGGGGAAAAAAGGAGACATTTCAATGTGGCAACAGAAACTTCAGGGGGGTTGTGAGGGATGTTGTGGCAGGCTGTTATTGGGCTGTTTTGGGAGCTTCAGTCAGTGTCACATTCCTTAAGGAAGGGAGGATGAAGAGCATGGGCACTTCCTTACCCCATCTAAGGATGAACATACAGGAGCACTTCCTCATATCCAGCACTAAGGACTATTTTTAAACAACCTGCTGAAGAAAGGAGAGAAAACAGACTGGCTTCCTTAGAGAGATAATCCTCTAGAGGCTTCTTTAATGAGATCCCACCTGGAAGACCTTGCTTTTCATTACTGTTGATGTTTTTTAAAATGTTGTGACTGAAACAGCCCGACTAACCCACCCCAAAAATCGAAACGCGAGTAGTCGCCACGAACAGCTTTAATTTCAAAAAACCCAAATCCCTCTTTGTAATTTGGGACCCGATTCCCCAGCAGTTCAGTGTGCTGTGTTCCCTCTGGCAGAAAGCTCAGCAGTATGGCTACGACCAGTCCTTGATGGCCCGACTGCAGAGGCTGCTGGAGGAGCAGGTGCAGAGGAACGTTCTGAGGAGCCTGCCGGTGGTGCAGCTCACGGTGCAGTACAGGATGCACCCCGACATCTGCCTCTTCCCATCCAACTACGTCTATGGCAAAACCCTGAAGACTGCCAAGTGAGTAGCTGCCTGTTTTCCCTTCTGTCTGTCGAAGGTAACTTCTCAGGTGGGGATATTCTTTTGAGTCTAAAAACTCCTGAGGCTGTGGGAGAGGGGAAGATGGTTCGTGGGAGAAATTGTGCATCCTGTGGGTGCTGGCTGTGATAGGTGAGTTAACCAGATCCCTTAAAATGGAGCATACAGGCTCTTCAGAGTTCATTTTTAGGCCTCAGTATGTCTGGGGAGCAGTAAAAATTAAGGATTCTGGCAGGAAGGGGGAAGCTGAAAGTTGGAATCATAGAATTGTTAAGGTTGGAAAAGACTTTTTAAGATCATCAAGTTCAAGTGTCAGCCACGTTCACCATTAAACCATGTCCTCAAGTGCCACCTGATTTTTGAACATTTCCAGGAATGGTGACACTTCACAACCCTTTCCCTGGGAAAAATTCCTAATATTTAGCCCAAACCTTCCTTGGTGCAACTTGAGGCCATTTCCTCTCGTCGTGGAGAGTTCCTTGTGTTCGATAAGCTTGATATAAATAAATGAAGTATCAGTTGATAGCATTTCTGTATGGTTACCTAGTGATTAAAATGATATTTACAGAGCAATAGAAGAGAACAGATGTTCTTCAGACTGGCCATTCCAGCCCTACCTGATTTTTGATGTAGCAGACGGTCGTGAGGAGCGAGACTGCGAGTAAGTCCTGCATTTTAATCAGCCAAAGTTCAGATTTTCTGATAATTACCTACCTAAAGACTTATCTTCTCTCCTCTGGTGTTCCCAATATGCACTAAGTAGCTAGAACCACATTTTTTTTTCACTTGATTTGATTTAATTTTACAAAAACAGCTGTTGAATGTTTTTGGCTTTTTTTTTTTCTTATCTGAAACTGGTTTTAATCCTGGTTTGACTTATCTGTTAGATCCCAGTAAGTGCCTTCAGGCTCTGCAAACTCTACAACAGTTTGAGTTCCTGATTTTTTTTTTTTTTTTTTTTTTTTTTTTTTTTTTTTTTTAATCATCAGTGACTTCCCTTTCCCAGTTGCAGGCTGAGGTGATGCCAGGAGGTGGCAGGCTCAGTCCTCTCCCCTTTGCCTGTTGTGTAAGGAAAGCACAGCTGGGAGGTGCTAAGGGAACATGGAAGTGCAGCCTTTCCCTGCCTGCACTTCTCCTGGTTGGCATCCCCTCCTCAGGGTCTCTTTTCCAAATTCTTTGAGCCTCTGTGTGAAAAGAGGCCGCACAAGTTCAAGCCAGGCTGTGACTCACAATCCCCCAACAAACTGGGCATTGAATTGGGAAGGTCTGTCCAAGGTGTTTCTGTACCATTTCCATTTTGTCCTGTTCAGCTCTTACAGTAACCCCCGGGAAGTGAAGCTGGTGATGGAATTGATTAGAACAATTAAAGAGAAAAGGAAGGATCTGGGTGTTCGTCGCATTGGAATCATCACCCCTTACAGTGCACAGAAAAAGAGAATTCAAGGTCAGCTGGACAGTGTGTTTAGGAATAACAGGTAAAGAAACCACGAGTTTTCAAAGGAGACCTGGCTCTTGCATAGCAATCCTTTGTTTGTCCTCTTAAACTAACGGCAAAAACTCTCAAACTTCTTCGTCTGCTGCTAAAATTTGTATTTGGTTGTGTCTTCAAAGGGGATGTGCAACCCTCTTGCTTAAAACAGGCATGGTCTCCTTGTACAACTTCTTAGTTATTACCTGTGCACATGCTTTGATTTTTATTGCTGTTCTGAATAAAGCTGATTGAAAAGTAAACCTAAAATTCCAAGCTGTGTGGACCAGAACAGCTTTTCAGTAACGATGCTGCTCTCAGAAAAGTAAATTCAGCTTTCAAAGGCTCGTACACAGAAGCAGAAATTTACCCTGGATGGTTTTGACAGATGAGCATTTAAGACAACGTTTGGAGTCTTTGCATCAAAAACTGAAAAACTCTTTTTGCTGAAAAACTCTAATAATAGAATTTAACAGCTTGCTAATTCTTTCTTCCACAGCCCAGGAGAAGTGGACACAGTGGATGCGTTCCAGGGTCGAGAGAAGGATTGTATCATAGTGTCCTGTGTGCGGGCAAACAGCTCTGAGGGGTCAGCACTGGCATATGCCCAGGCAAACAGCACCAAAGGATCCATTGGGTACGTGTCCTGCACTGAACTGCAAGTTACATTTCCAGTGACACTGTGGATAAGGTCGTATTTTGGGTAGGACTGGTGAGAACGTTGGAGAGAACAAGTCACCTCTACCGGTCAGTGAATTAAAGGGCACGAATTCGTGTTACTGGTTTGAGCTCTCAGAACAAAAGGGACAGGGAAGTGCTGGTGTTCTGCTCTCTGTTCCTTACTGGGCTCCCTTAGCCCTCTTTGGGCTTGGCAGGATTGGCTTTGGGGTCTTGGCTCTGTGCATTAACACTGCAGCAGTTCCTGTAGCTTTTGGTACACGCTGTAACTTTCTGAATGCTGTTCTCTCAAAGTGAAATCCATTTGCACTCTTCACAGTGCAAAACCAGACTTTGTTCTGAAAGGAAACACTTTCCACTCTCGAAGCATGACAAAGCAAAAGTCTGCCTTGACGTGCTTCCAATGCAGGTCACCTTTAAAATAAAATATTCATGCCCAGTGCTCAGTGTTTCAGTAGGATATTTTCCCATTAATCATGCCAAATATTGTTAATCTGTTTCAGTTCAAGTCAAAAAGAAGCTTAAAGTCTTGATAGGTGAAGTGAGGTTGATGTCCTCTGTACTTTGAGGAACGTTTAAGGAAGCAGGGGTTGGCATTAAGAGGGGATTTGCTCTAAGAAAGGAAACATCGACGGCAAGAGCAGGAAAGAACTAGAATTCCCTTCAAGGAGTTAGAGTGGTGAAAGAAAACACAGTTCATGCCAAGCCTTCCACGTGAGGCAGAGCTGCTGCCAGGGGGTCTGTGGAGGGGGCAGGAGCTGCTGCTGCTGTTCATTTCACTGACAATTTTACCTCTTTTTCTCACAACCCCTAAACCCTGTGGGAGGAGTAGTTTAGGAGCTTAGTTTTGTCTTGTCACTCAGGTTCCTGGCAAGTCTTCAGCGCCTGAACGTCACCATCACCCGAGCCAGGTTCAGCCTCTTCATCCTGGGCAGGCTGCAGACCCTCATGGTAGGTGCAGTGTCAGTTGGATGGTCCTCTGTGATCCACCCTCGAGGCAGGGCTGGGAACTCAAACCCATCCTCAAGGCTGCTGCCAGGAAGAGAGTAAACTCTGTGTTTTACCCCTTGGTTTCTCTTTCCCGAGGGTGGGGGGTGTCAGTTTGCCATTAGAGGGCGATAAAGCCACGTGCCAGTGAGAGAAAACCCTGGAAACAGGGAAATGGTCATTTTTGGTGCTTCTGGTGGTTCAAAGTACCTTCCCTGTGTTACAGCAGCCAGAGTGTCTGCAGCTGTTTTGCAGCTGAAACGTAAGATTCTTCCATTCCAGAAGGAACATAACAGTGGTTTCCATGACAGTTGTGTCAGGTACCTTGGTTAAAGGGGTTGTTCATCTTCTGACACCTCTGTCCATTTGTGTTGATTTCTGGCTAATAACTCAGGCCTTTTCCCTTTTTTTTTTTCTTTTTTAAAGGAAGATAAAAACTGGAATCACCTGATTCAGGATGCTCAGAAAAGAGGTGCCATAATCAGGACAGCAGAAAAGAACTACAAGAAAGATGCTCTGAAGATTTTGAAGCTCAGGCCAGCAGTGCAGCCCCCGGCCAAAGCAGGGACAGTGACAGCTCCTCTGGTGCAGGCTGGTCCTAACAGTGGCAAGAGGGCTGAGCTCACAAATCCTGGGAGCAGCCCACGGGAAGCTGCTGCTGGCTCTGGCCATGCAGTGCCCCAAGGAAGCCGAGGGCCCCCACAGCCTCCAGGGGCTCCAGCTACAGATTCCAGGAGGGGCAGTGTCCCTGCATCCCTGGGGACTCCTGCTGGAGATTCCAGGAGGGCCAACGTCCCTGTGCCTGTGGGGACTCAGGGTGCAGATTCCAGGAGGGGCAGTGCCCCTGTTCCCCCGGGGGCTCCAGCTACAGATTCCAGGAGGGGCAGTGCCCCTGCATCCCTGGGGTCTCCTGCTGGAGATTCCAGGAGGGGCAGTGCCCCTGTGCCCGTGGGGGCTGCAGCACTTCCTGCCAATCCAGAGAAACCACGGGACCCAAGGCTGGCCAGTCTGGCCAGTAGAACTGAGACAAAAGGGAAGGAGCAGCAGGCCTTGAAAGATGGCAGCTGGTCAGCCCAGAGCAATCCAGGATCAACATCACAGCAAGGCCTTAATGCACCCTCAGCTGCCAGGGATCAGATTTCCAGAACAGAAAATCTCAGGAAGGCCCAGCAGGCAACAGGACAGTGCAATGTGCTTTCCACATCTCCTTGCACAGCTCAGCATGAGGGTGACAGGAGAGGGGCTGTGCCCAAAAACGGTTCCAAAGCCCTCAGTGAAGGAGGTCACAGTAACAGCAGCGAGTGCAACAAGGACTGTCGGGGTTTAACCAGGAGACCATCAGAGGAACTGCCAGAGGACACAGAATCAAGCAATGCCAAGCGAAGAAAGATATTTCATTGACTTCACTACTGGCTCATCACTGACAAGTGTATTCCCAGGTTTCTGTCTAGCAAGGACTGCATCTTAAATTATTCAGCACACCTGGAACTCCCTCCTGTTGATGCCACTACTCTCAGTAGATCTTTCTCCCATCCTGTCCCTAATTGTGAAGGGACTTCATACCTGACAGATGGGAGCTTTGAGGTTTGGAGAAGAGAAGTTGGGCAGCTGCATTGCTTGGAAGAGCGGTGAATTTTGTCATCTAGGAAGCTAAAGTTGTAAATGTTTAACAGTGTATATTTGTACAGTATACAGAATTATTTTAAGATTTAATTTGACAGATACGTAGCTTCTTTTTTTTCTCTTGTGTAAATGCTAATTTCTTAGAGATGTAATTTTTTTATGAAGAACCAGAGCATAGCAAAAAACACCACCCCAAACCACCCCCAAATCCAAAAAAAAAAAAACCAGCCAGACTTCTTTTTTTCCTTTTGCACTAATGAGTAATTTATTTGATAACAAAAGTGAATGTTGAAAACGTGGTAGCAGTGGTTCTTCCTCATGCTCCACTGGTGCCTCAGGAAAGACTGAGGCAGATGTACATTGGTTGAATGGAGAGAATTCTACTTCTTTTGTATATTTTATTGCCTGCTTTTATAGGAACAGAAGAGTTTTTGTTTATACAGATGTGCCTTGAGTTTTGCTGCCGCTCCATCAGTTGGGATCCCTTTCCTGTTGCAGTGGCAACACAACCTGCAGATTAAAACCCACGAGGTCTCTGTTTGTGCCCCCGTGAGGAATAATCAGTAGCACTGTGGAATCTGGGTCGAAGATTTAGTTCACAGTTATTGGTAATAACACTTGAGTTTCTTTTTGTGGAGCTTTTTTGGAGATCTACAGGGGCAAAAAGGGCAGGTAGTTCTTTCTGGATGTTATTACTGGATTCTTTCCACTGTGCTGATGAGGAATATACAGCCACTAACAGGGGATGGGGGAAAAAAAACCCAAGCTATTTGTAAGGAAGCCTTCCTCTAATCATAACATCTCCCAATAAAAGTGGAATTATTTCTACTAAGAATTCCTTTGGGTCACTGTGAAGTATCACTTACTTTTTCTGGAGCCACCTTTCTGTCTCAGGGAGGGGGTAAGAGCAACATTTCACCTGCACAGAGTTTTGCACGGAGGCAACCTGGCAGTGCAGGCAGGCCTGACTGAACCAGTGTCCTGCCAGGGGCTTTGCTGAAGCAGAGGAGCCACCAGAATTCTCTTTGCCATCATTTTTAGTCCCATCTTCTGTGCTGCACTCAGGGATCAGTGTCGGCTTTGCCCTTTTAACTCTCCCCTGACCAGAGATCCAGTGCAGGGAGACTGGACTCGCAGCACTCCCCATCAGGTGCTGGTTCACAGTGTAAGTGCCAGTAAAACACATCCTTTAATGCATCCCAGCCTGGAACAAAGGTGCTTTACTGGCAGCAGCTGCACTGTGGGTGTGTTGAGAGGCTTTTTAGTTGCCATCTGTGACTGTCCAGCTTGTGCTGTGCAGGACAGAGCATTTCAGTGCAACAGGGGGGAGTCCTTGAGATCCCTCTGAGGTGGGAGCAGCATCTGTGCATTGTCTGGCTTAAATTACTCGTTCTGTTGCAATCTGAGTGGCTTCAGTGAGCCCTGGCCACCTTTTGTCAGCAGTGTGTGCTCTTCTCCAGCTGCTGTGGCTCTTGTTGGGAGAGGAGGGGAGGCAGCTGGAGTGACTCTGACTTTAATGAACGGGGCATTTCGGTCACTCCCACATCACGGGCTCCCTGCCCTGGGTGTTATCTCCCTTTATGTTAATAGGAATATTTAAAAACTGTCCTCTTTCAACCCCCTTGGCTCCTGTTGGCAGGGCTGTGCTGCCCTGCCTGCTGCTTGTACTTAGCACATTAAAAGGCTGCTGCTCTGTGACCCCCATGGCTGGGGAAGCCACTTGGACTGTCTTGATGTAAATAAAGTGAAGCTGGCACCAAAATAAAATGAGGAAATGCTTTGCTGGTAATTAAATACAACTTTGTCACAAGAATGTTTCTCGAGCTTTTCTTCCAGTTGTCTTTCTCCTCAATCTGCATTTTCAGAGCGTGTTCTGAGAGCGATACTTGCCCCACGCTGGAAGGAATTTTGTTGTAACATTTCATTTTTATTCTGCTCTCCAACACCTGTGTTTTTCCATAAATCATCTCTGAGGTGTGGTCAGTGGCTCAGACTTTTTTTGCTGATTTAACCCAAGATTTACCTGACTGGAGTTGTTGGTCTTTCAGGGGTGGCTTATTGCTGCCATATCAGTGGGTATCGTTAATGATGTATTTATGAATAAAAAAACGCCTGGGTTGTTGCACTTAGAACACTTGTCCCTCCTCACATACCCCTCAGAGCAGGTTTGTGGCTTTAATTAACTTTTTTCCCCCTTTTGTTTTATACCCATAACGTGGAAAACCAAACAAAATCCCATCCAAAGCACTCTTCTCACGGACTCAAGTCTGCAATGGGCAACAAAAAGATCAGGTACAATTTTCATAACTTCTCTGCTGTTTCCCCTGTGTGTTACAAAGTGATGGGGCAGTCAGTGTGTGTAAACTGTGAGCACAGACTTGCTTGAGTCATTTATAACATCTCAGAACTGGTGGCCATTAGAGGAGGCTGTTTAATGATTCCTGAGTGTTAAAAGTTTGAAAAAAGTCAGTGGAGAACCGTATTCAACACAACTTTCTGTAAAACACTTTATTGGAGGTCGTGCCAAAACCCTTTGGAAGGAGCAGTATCCAGGTTTTTATGCAGAGGCTTCCATGCTGCTTCCAAGCTTGGCAGCTGAATTCTGAGTGCAAAGCCAGTTCCCTCTGGGGTCCTGGATATCAGGAACAAGGGAAAGTCTTCTTGTAAGTGTTGGACTATGTTTTGTTCAGAGTTCAGGGTTGTTTTTTTTGAGGGGGGGTGTTTTTATTTTTTTTAATTACTCTTTGTACACAAAATAGGCTTTCCAGTAAAGGTGGATATAATGGTGGTTATTCCTTTTGCCTTTTAAGGTTTGCTGTGGTTGTTTCCCATGTCATCACTGCCTGTCAGGGCACTGTGAGAGCAGAGCAGGTGTGTGCAGTGATGACATGCAGTGATGACATGCAGCAGGCACTGCTCTCTGGGAAGTGTCCCTTCCCTCTGTGTCCCTGTGCATGCTGTGGGTCCTGCCTCACGAGCTGTCCGTGGGGCACCAGAGGGAAACCAGCAGTTTTTGCAGGAGCGTTTTCCGCTTAGGAAGTGCATGAGGGAGGTTTTTGGAGGGACCTGAGCGGTGCTGAGAGCTGGTGGTGCCACTGGGGTTGTGAGTGACAATCCCAAGAGCTGTACCAGGCTCGTGGGAGGACACGAGTCATCAGCCTCTCCTTCCTCCCAATCTCTCCATTCCCACTTCCACTGCTGGGAGTACTGCTGGGATAATGAGCTTTTCCCTGTGCTGTCTCCTAGAGCAGCTGAGTGCAGTAGCTAATTAGCAACTGGTCTCATTAATGAATGGTGGCACAGGAGCTGGGAGAAGGATGTGCAGGCTGGAAAGGCACTTCCCCTCTTCCCTGTGCTAGCCCATGGAATGGGAATAACCCCCACCCCTGCTGTTGTGATGTGGGGAAGCACAGAGCTTCCAGGGCAAGGCAGAACTTGTAGTGACCAAACTTACTGATTTGGGGCTAAACAACATTCTCAGTCAGCATCTGAAAGACAACGTGGAACACCAGTGATTTCAGAGCTGATTTGGGGTTTTGGCAGCTGCTGAAGCGTGTGGTGAGATGCTGGGGTTCACTTTTGTGTGGAGAAAGGAGAAGTTGGAAGCATCCAACAGTTGGAGCTGGGCTGTTCATTCACAGCCCTGTGGTTGGAGCAATACCGTGGGCAAGGAGAAGAACCACTGTCCTAAAAATGCAGGACATCCTCTCCCTCCTGCATGAATAAATGATGGATGAAATGACTGCTGTATTGTAAATGGAATTTATAATGTTAATGATTTAATACAGTCTTCTGGCACAACGGGTCCATTCCCAAGCAATATAAAAGGTCTCCTTTCTTGTCTTTTTAAGCTTCTTGGAAAGGAGCCCGATGCCTTATTCTTTAGTGCAAATAAATGTGAGCTGAGCAGCCCTGGACATCCAATATCCCTGACACGGGCCCTCCTCACCATATGCCTGCTCTGGCCTCGGCTAATTTGCCACCAGCTCCCAGGAAAAGCATGATGGAAGTGAAGGTGGCTCGAGAGCACATCACATCTGTTCTTGGGAAAATGGAGAAAGCCTTTATTTTACAGCCCAACAGGCTGCAGTGGTGCAGCTGTTCAGTGATGTCACTGATTTCACTGTTGCACGAAGCAAGAGCTGCCTTTGCCACAGAGAAATCCCATCAGTTTCCCCCCCCCATTTTAATCGGTGAGACTGTTAATTTTATTCCCACTGAAGTGTTGGTTTTCTCCTCCAGCCTCCGCAGGGCTCCTCAGGGGTCACTCCTGCAGATGAGATGAGATGTCTGCTCCCTCATCTTTGGAAACCCAAATAACATACCTGGGAAGTGCCAATGGAATTCTCCCCCCTCCCCCAGCCCCCCATCCTTCTATCTCCAGCTCCCAGGGACTCTTGGTTTAACATTTTACATCGGGCAGGTTTTTGTTGCCTTGGGGCTTTTGGTTATTTGGATTTGCTGGTCTTCTAAATAGTTAAAATCAGGGTAGAAATTGGAGGTAAACAAGAAAAATCAAAAGCTCTACTTGTGCTGTTTGGAGAGGTCACTTTTTTGCAGGCAGAAGTGTAATTTAAAAACTTTTTCAAGGGAATCAAATGCTGGTGACAGGATGCACATGGAGCCTCTTGAAAGAGTGCAAGTGGCTTTTCTCAGAAAGATAAGTACCTTCTGGTTAACCTTTCCCCAAGTAAAGCATCCAGCTCACTGGAAAACGTCTCCCATTTGGAAGCATTAGGGGATGTACAAATGTTTCTATCTTAAAGAAGATGAACTTTGGGATCTGTGGGTACTTGCTGTGATGGTTTCTCTGTGTCATTTCAATAATGCTCGGTTCTCTTTGTGCAGACACCCCTGTGCTAACAGATGTCTGCAGTTAATGGATCTTCAGTGCTGAAGCTTTCAGAAGCTTCAAATTATTTTCTTAAATGCCAAATGTAAGTTCTCCTGTGAGAGGCTTTCTGTCTTGCAGTGGTTCTGTGTTATATGTGATTTCAAGTTCTACAGCACGCTGGGACAAGTAAAATGCTGTCCTGATGTCCCACACACGGGGCTGGCTCTGTCTGAGCTGCACTGCAGGCAGAGCCATGGGAGGGACATCCAAAACTCCCCTCCTGTTCACGGCCTTTAGGCCACTCGTTCTGTGAGGTGGAACGTGTCACGTTTGCTCTTTGCAGTCACTGTTTCAGAGGGTTTTGCTCCTGCACGACTGGGAAGAGCCCAGGGATGGTGCCCACGGTGTGGAGGGTGGGCTCGTGGTTTTGTTCCCCAGCAGTTTGCAGGTGTCCTGTGGCACAGCTGCAGGAGGGTTTGTGCTGCAACCACCTTCTGCTTCTGCTGGGATTTACAGAACCATCCACTGAGCTTTGGTGGCAAAGCAGGGCCAGGGCTGAATCTCACTGGCATTCAGGGCTCACAGGGAGGTGGTACCACCTCTGGAGCTGAGTTAGGAAGCCAGTGATGCTTTATATTACAAATGTCTAGCTGAAGATGCCCCTGCTCAGTGCAGGGGAGTTGAACTTGATGACATTTAAAAGGTCCCTTCCCACTCGAGCTATTCTGTGATTCTAAAACCCCAGAGCCAAACAGCCAACACCCAACTGACCAAGAGAAAATCCCCAAACCTCAAAAGGTTTAGTGCAGGGGTGTATTGCCTCCAGCAGTCCTTGTTCCTGGGCTGTTCTGAGCTTTGTTGTGCCCTTCTGAGGTTATTTTCCACAGGAATTTGGTGCTGCTGCTTGGCACGTTCCTGCTTGCATTGCAATAAAGGTGAATCTGCTGGGAGCAGAGCTTGTCTGGGATATGGCTTTATGAAACAGTAAATTTTCTGGTGCTTAATCTAATATTCTAGAGAAAAACACCAGTACAGGGAAAGGAGACTGTTGCATCACCTTCCAGAAGTGCCATTAGAGATCCTGATCTCGTTACAGCCTTTTCTCTGCTGTTCCTTGTAAGAACAGTAACATATGAGGATTTAAATCTGTGGCAGCCAGAAAGTACAAAGAAAAAGCAAGTGTTGATACCAAGAGAATGTTACAGACAGGGAGGCTCTGCTGGGGCCAGCTCACCTCCTCCAGGATCAAATCTCAGCAGGGTGAATTTAACCCCTCTTTTATTTTACAGTGGATTAACTAAGCCCTGTTTCCTCCCCCTGTGATGTTCAGTGATGCTCCAAATGTGCACCAGATTCGTGTTGCTCTTTGAAGTGACAATATCCATCCTGCAACCTGGAGATGCCAGTGGAGGCTGAAGCCTGGACTGTTTGGAGCTCCTGGGCTGGCTCAGGGAGCGTCCTGGAGTTGGGATGGGGACCAAGGGCTGCTCATCTGCCAAGGAAATCCAGATCTTTGGATATGACAACACCAAAGCTCTTGTGTTTGTGACATTCCCATTGTTCTGAGTTACAGCATTTCTTGTCTCTGGTTTCTCCTGCCTTTGCTTGTGTGCTTGGTTGCAAATGCCTCCTCAGACAGGGGCATGTTTGTGAGCCTTAAATAAGTTATCTACTCCCTATGAGCTCTATACTCAAATTCTAGGCTGATACTCAAAATAAAGAGCATTGTCTGCAAAAGATGCATCATGGCACCAGCTGGGGGCAGGGGGAGTTGGAATGGGACTGGGACAGCTGAGGTCCACCTGGAGAAGCATCCTTGGACTAGCCAGCCTTCCCCTGCCACAGGCTCATTTGGAAATGGCCTTTCCACACAGGACCAGTTGCTTAATGCATCACTCAGGCTTTGTTCATCATCTACAGTTAGTAATCTAACCTAGGTTCAGCAAAGTAATTAGGAGAAATAATTAACAGCTCTCAGTGATGAGGCAACCTCTCTCTCCCTCCCCTCTACCTCACCATGTGGTGCACCTTGGCAGTGACTCAGAAAACACAAGAGGACATTGTGAATCAAAAAAATAAGTCTTTACCTGTAATTAACTGTGCACACAAAAAGGAAAACGTGGTGATCAAGCAGCCATTAATAGTTGCTTTACTGGAGGAGAATACACCAGAATCAAATGCTCATGGCAAAACGTCCCTTTAAGTTGTGGTTCTGTTATAACATTTAATCCAAACAAAAATAAGTCTCTACCAAAAAAAAAAGTATCTGAACCGTACACTATTCGGACATGTGTGGATAAGACACTGCACTCCTCACGTACCTCGTGGCCTCGTGGCCCCCGTGTCCTCCATAAGTGCAAGGAAACAAACCCCAGCAATGAAAATACAAAATCAATGCAGCAACTAGAGTTGTAGGCAACAGTATGTGCGTGGCCAGGCCAGGCCGATGGTGGGATGTGGGACTATCAGCAGGGATGGACCAGAGTCCCCCCCTTTCCCTCCCTCCCCTTCCCCTGCCTGTTGTGCTGTGGGGCTCTGGAGTTGTCATGACAGGCTCTTCCGAAACAGGACACTAAGAGGAGGGGAAAAAAAATAAAAAAGAACACCCCAGCCTATACCAAAGTAAAGAAAGTAAGAATAAAAAAAATCTCCCTTGGATCGCGGCACTATTTCAGCAGGGCCCCGGCCCCAGCTGGCCCTGCGTGGGGCAGGGAAGGAGAGTCCCTGTGCAGAGGGAAGGACGTGCCCATGTCCCTGGCACGGGCTGTGAGGTCCCAACTCTCCACAGCCGGCTCTGGGCTGGGCCACCCCGGCTGGGCAGGAGCTGGCCCGGGGTTCTCTGCGGGCACCCCTGCTGGGAGAGCGGGCCCAAAGTTGTGCAAGTCCTGGCGCGAAGGAAGGCGGAGGAGACGGCGGGGAGAGCCACCCCGTTAAACCTCGGGCTCCCCAGGTCCCTCGGGCGACATGCCCGGGCTGGGCCCCCTCCCCTGCGGGGTCAGAGGTCCCCCCAGGCGCGCAGCTGCAGGGCCAGCACCCCCAGGGCCACGGTGCCGAGGCTGCCGCCCGCGCCGGGGGCACCGTCACAGTCCTTCTTGTCCACTTCGCACCTGGACTGCTGGCACAGCACCCCCTTGAAGCCCACGGGGCAGATGCAGCGCTGGTTCTGGTAGCAGGTGCCGCCGTTCTGGCAGAGCAGGAGCTCGTCGTCGCAGACGTTGGCTACGGGGCGAGAGGGAGGGGTGGAGGGAAGGGTGTGGATGTTGAACCCCTTGATTGCAGCAGAAACTAGAAGCTTTCGGCTCCTAGGGGTTCAATTATCCGACCCTCGGAGTGCTAGAGCACTTCCAAGGCCAGAGGGACACAGTGGGAGGTGCAAACTCTCCACACACAAAGCCACTGAGTCGTTTCGGAGTTGGGAGGAATGGCTGGAATCTGCTCACCCACCACCCCGAGCATCGCAGTGCTGAAGATCCCCCTCATTTTTGGGCCCACCCACACGTCCCCGTGCCTCTCCAGCCCCAGTACTCACGGAAGCAGCCCTGTCTCCAGTAGTAGTTGGGCAGGCAGTCGTCGCACTTGGGCCCCGTGGCGCCTTCCCTGCATTCACAGTAGCCGGTCTCGTTGCAGCGGTCGTGCATGGAGCCGATCTGGTTGCAGTTACATTCTGGCCAGAGACATTCTGGTCAGAGCCTGCCCTGCCCGGGGCTTCTGTGCGTGCCCATGCCCTGAGGGAGGCGTGGGGGACTTTGGAAAAGCCCAGCATTGTGCTACAGGAGGGACATCATAGACCAGGGAAGGACACGGTGGCCTGAGACCCCCTGATGGTGCAAACAGCCATGGGTGCAAAGGCCACCCTTCCCTGGAGCTGAGCCCCTCCTGGCTCAGCAATGCATCTGAAACTGTTTTAGTGTGAGGGTGCTGAGGCCCTGGCACAGGTTGCCCAGAGAAGCTGTGGTTGCCCCATCCCTGGAAGTGTTCAAGGCCAGGTTGGATGGCGCTTGGAGTAACCTGGGCTGGTGGAAGGTGTCCCTGCCCACAGCAGGGGATTGTAATGAGATGATCTTTAAGGCAGATCCCTTCCAACCCAAACCATTCTGTGATTCTACAGTATTATGTGGGGTTTGTTTTCAGGGAAGAGCTTCCTTGGGATGCTGCAGAGACCGTAACAACCATCATCCTGGTGGAACACGCAGGTGGGCACACCATCCTCCAGAGAGGGGCTGGACTGAAGCCCACCCCGCAGAGTGAGGACCCCGATGAGCCACCCCACAACACCCCGGCGGCCCTGCCCGGGGCTGGCACACTCACCTATGCACACATTCTCGTCGTCCAGCTCGGCCGAGCTGTTGCGGTAGAAGCCCAGGCGGCAGTGCTGGCAGTGCTGCCCCCGCGTGTTGTGCTTGCAGCTCACGCAGGTCACCACGTTCAGAAAGTCGATGTAGCTGCAGCGGTTGGAGTGCCCGTAGCACTCACAGTCTGCGGAGAGGACGAGAGACCTGGGGGGCTGGGCTGGGCATTCCCTCCCTCCCTCCCTCCCGCCGGGCGGGGGAGAAGAGCCACAGAACTTTGTTAATGAGCAGAGCTGGGTTTGGCTCTGGGGAGGTTGCAGAGCCCTAGTGAAGGCTCTGCCTCGCTGGGCACAGAGGGGGCTGGCAGAGGGTGCTCAAGTGGAGCTGAAGCTGCTGCGTGTCCAGGTAAAACCTTGCTGTCTCTGGCGTTTTCCCCTCTGTGTCCCTTCTCGGCACACCCCTGGTATTTCCCAAGCCAATGCTGCTTGTGAAGGGTGATGACTCTCAGATGTTTAAAATGAGTCTGTACAAGGCAGCATGGCTTGTGTGTGGTCCTTCAAAAGCTGGTGGACGGGTGTGTGAAGGTTTGAGCCAGGGCTGCCTGGCACAGCACAGCCTGAAGGCTGCTGGTGGGGTGGGAGATGCCACCGTCACTTGGCCAAGCACTGCTCCTGTCCCCAGGGTTGACCTCTCCCTGCTGTGAGCACATGTTAGAACACAACTAGCCAGGCTGAATTTGGAGCCAGAGGAATTGGATGATGTGGTTCTTGTGTTTGCTTTTTACTACCACGACTTGGGACGGTGACACCCTTGCAGTGTCAGATCCAGGTGCTGGATCTTACTGGGAGTTTAAAAGGATAATGCAGGAGGGAAGGAGGTGACTTAGTTCCTTTATGGCCTAGTTGTCCTGGTCAGGAGGTTCCCAGCCAGCATGGGCAGGGAATAATGTGGGCAGAAATGGTGTCATCCAGGTCTGAGCTTCCCCAGCCTTTGGAGAGGAGGAAGGCTCGGAGCTGGGGCTTTGTTCCAGGCAAGTAACATTAAACATTCAAGGATGGCAGGGGTGGGATGGAAGGGTGTGGGTTGCCATGCACATGCAACTGGAGAAGGAGAGTTGTCTCAGTGAAATGATGATCAGGGAAGATGGAGCAGGGCAGAGGTTTCCCCGTGGTTCACAGCTGCCTGAGGAGGAGCTGAGAGTATGTTGTGATCTTGACCTGCTGTGAAACAGCTTCTGCCTCGTCAACCAATATCCAAAGAATTTCAGCTCAAATTATTGTGCCTGCAATTCCCAAGCATTGTTTCAGTCTGGGGATGCACTCCTACATACAGCTGACTTGGATAGCCAGACCCTCCCCATCCTCTCCACGTCTGAGCCTCTTGGACCACATCACCTGAGTGAAGACAAAAAGTCCTGGAGCACCACCCTCCCTCCTCTTACCTCTGTAGGATTCAATAGGAGCCACTGGGCCAGCGTTTGGTTTGAGCCGGATGAGTTTTGAGCTCTTTGAGGACGCTTAAGAGAAATCAGAGACACGCCTTTTTCTCACTGCTTAACACCACCCTGCCACGAGAACAATGCCAAGCCAGGAACACCCCTCTGGCAGCTCTGGCATCTCATTTCTGCACCAGGAGCTGGGAGCTGCTAAATTCCTCCTCTTCTCCTCCCCTCCTCGAAGTTTGAGGCGTGAAAAACTCCACGCACGGCGCTATTGCAGAGCTGGGAGGAGCCACTCACACATCTTCCCCCCTCCCGGCCTTCAGGCACGTTCGGTGATGTGGATTTGGGTTGTTTGGGATTAGGATCTACAAGCCTAAACAGCTTGAAAACAACATCAACTGGCACCCAAAAAGCAGCGAGGAGGAAAAGTGCTACGGAGGTGGGGTCTGGCAGGGGGGTGCCACAGGGTCCCGCAGAGCAGGTGCTGCTCCAGCCTGGCCCGTCCCCAGCAGCACGTACCTGTTTTTTTGCCGTGCTTCTTGCCTGCAGAGTGTGCTGTGCGCCCTGGTTTGCTCTTCGGAGCCGCTGCGCCAGAGGATAAACACGCCTGAGTGCTGTGGAGGGGAAGGGGCTCCCGGGGCCAGCCCAGTATGGCTAAACTGGGATGTTTCCTCGGGGTGAGGGGCTGCCCCAGCTGGGATGGTGCTCCCTGCGGGCTGTGCTGCCAGCCAGACCCCCGTCCCACATGGAATGACCCAGTGCTGGGGGTAGAGGCCATCGAGCTGATGGGGTTTGACTGGTGCTTTGGGGGGGTTTTGTGCTTTGGTGACCCCAGTGAGGGGCAAGGTGGAGCAGCACTGAGGTGTTTGGGAACAGGTCCCGCTGTTTATTTGTGGAACATGAGCCCTTGCAAGCGCTGTGGGGCTCAGGGAGGCATTGGGTGGGCACTGCCAGCTACAACCACCTGTGTCAGTCACATCCTGACCAGGGAGAAGGGGGTCATGGCTGTGAGGAGGCTCCACGGGCTGTTGGGAGCAGGCTGATCTGCTAACAAGGCTTGTCCCTGATGGGCCAGAGCAGCCCATCATCCCAGTTAACCTTGCCCAGTTGACTTTGGCCATGGCATAAAAACCCTTCCCAAAGCAGCCCATGGGCTCTCCCAGCCCCAAACTTGTCTCCAAAAAGATCTCCGTGGGGCTGGATAAGCAGCAGGATGAGCTGAGATGGACCCTCTAAGAAGGAGACTGGAGCATTTGATGGTCATGCTGAGGACAGGAGGGTGGTCCTGGCCCATGGCACTGAGGGAGAAACCTGTCCTGTCCTGGCCCTGGGGATGGGCACGGCCTTACCTCGCATGTTCTTGGGAGGGTCTGGGGGCTTCAGCTTGCGTCCAAGCGCTGCTGTGTTTGGTGAGTCATCACAGGTGGCATCGGAGAGAACATCAGATTTAACACAGATCCCCCCTTGTTTGCTTACAAAGGTGGCAAAGGGACACTGGAAGCTCTAGGCGGGTCTCTAGGGTGGGTGGGCGGAGCCATAGCTGGTTGAGGATGTGCTGAAGCAGGAACGAGAGACAAAGTCTCCTGAAAAGTAGCATTTCTAAACGTGAAGAGAGACAGGAAAAGTATTCCTAAGGGGAGGGCGTGGGTGACTGAGTGTTGACATGTGGTCTTTACATTGCCCAAGCACGGAGAGAAGCCAGATCTGCAGACCACTGTCAGGACTCAGCACAGACTGACAGCACCATCGGGCCCTGATGGCTGTGGTGTGGCCCTATCCCCTGTTACTGCACCAAGTGCAGCTTTGTGTCTCTGTGAGACCAGAGACAGGCCCGGGGTGCCATGTTCTGCACTGGAAGGGATGCCAGTGTCTACAGCTGGAGCAGCTACAGGATCTTGGGTGGGGAACAAGAGCTGAGCACCAGCAGGCAGCTGCTGAAGTGTGTGCTGGTGGGAACCCTGAGGAGGAGAAGCTTCAGCCTCAACAGCCAGTGTGAAACCTCCCAAGGTTCCCACCAGGAGCAGCTCACCTTAGGCAGTCACTCAGGAGAACAAGAAGGCATCTACGCTCTAGACAACACAGGCTTATCCATTTACAGAGTGACTCTGCTCTACAAACAGACTCCGGTCTCAGGAGATGACAGGATTTCCATGATCCTCTCCGTTCACCCCAGCAGCAAGCTGTGAACAATCCCTTCTACCACTTACCATCCTCATCTTTCATGTACACGACTAAACCCCGAGGCTCAATGCAGCCTCACCAGAGTGCCAGCTGCGTGCAGGGCACAGACAAACCCCGAGCTCTTTCCCAGGTGGAGGAGGAGAGAGGCATGGAAAGCAGAGGCTCAGAGCTGGAAACTAAAGCATTCTCAGAGGTGGTTCTCACTGGCAGGACACAGCTCAGCCACTGAGTGGCTCTCACTTTCTCACCTTCTGCTCCTGGGCCAGCCTGGGCCGGGGGAGAGCCCACCTGCAGCGGGGCGGCCGCCGACAAGTCGGTGTAGTCTTGGAGTGATCAGAGGGGAAAGTTGTGTTACTGGGTGTGCTGGGAGAGCTGGTGTCCCACAGGCAGCCCTGCAGAACCCCGATGGGGAGCCAGAGCCCCCAAACAAACCGCCCCAACCCTGTGCCATGGGGGTTCTTGCACCCGCTTGATGCCAGCGCTGCTGCTGGCACAGCGTGGCCAGCGTGCCCTCAGGTTCTGGAGGGGCTGGGAAGCCCTTGGATTGGGAGGGGCAGGATGGCAGCGTGTGTTGAGCTGCCCGTTCTCAGCCCAGCTCAACACACAGGGGTTTGCTCTGTTTGCATCAGCACCTGCTCTGCGCCCCTCGGAAATGACAGCGCTGAGAAACAGCACAGGTGGTTTAGGATGGAGGCACCAAATCCTGGTTCCTAATCCCAACTTCCAGCCCTTCCTTCAGGCTCTGCCCTTCCCTCAGAAAATACCAATTTGCAGGGAAATTAAACCAGCCAGAAATTTATAGCTCCCTTGTTTGATTTCCCCGCAAACCATCACCCCCACTGGCTCCATCCCCCTCCCCAGCTCCTCAGTACTGGTAACAATCTTCAGGTTTGCTAGAAAACAAACCAAGGACTAAAAAATTTTAAAAGCCATATTATTAATTTCAAGCTCCAGTTGAGTAACATAAGGAGGAGGAGGGAAAAAAAAATAAAAAAATAAAAAAAAAAATCTCTTGATCCTTGCCAAGTTTCAAAGGACAAACCCGAGTAGGAGAGAAATGTGATTTCCCAGCCTTGTCAAGGGGATGATAAACAATACAGAATGAAAAAGTAAAAAAATATTTTTTTTTAATGACGAGCTCTAAGAGAAGGTGATAGACACTGTCCTTTTCAGCTGGAAAGTGAAAACCAATTGATATTAATATGGTGTTAAAGAGAATATGAAAAAAAGCCCGGTGCAAATTGGCAAGGGTTTAATTAGAGTCACAATAAAAAACAGCCCTGGAGGCATTTTGCTTTTTAGTCATTCACATACACCTCCACTCAATCACATTTACAGAGCCAGGAAAATTATTAATGCTCATTATCCTGAGAACCTTTCCCTTGCAGCTCAGGGCCATCATGGACAGTTTTATATTTTGGGAGGGGGGAGAGACACGTTTTGCCCCCAGACCCAGTTCGTACAAATGGGAAACGATGGGCAGCTCTGATGGAAATTGCTGCTCTTGGTGGGTTTCTTGAACCAAGAAGTCACACTTCATAGCAAAAACCATCGGGGCAAACAGTGCTAGGGTAGTGGGGGACCCTGAAAAAGTTCTGCTCAGAACATAAACGGGGATCCCCTTTCTGCAGGACCGACACAAAGCCAGGCTGTCAGGAGCTCGCAACCATCAAGCAGGGCTCAGGTTGGCTGTGTTTTTCCCAGAGGTGAACTGGCACTGCTGAAACTGCCACAAACCAGAGGGGTGGGGGGAAGAAAAAAAGCTTTTTTTTTTTTTTTTGCTTATTTTGAATGCGGGAAAAACGTAGCAAACGGCAAGGAAGGACCTGACAGACTTCGAGGAAGGTTTTGAAATAACAGAACTGCAGAAGGCAAAGGAGAATAGCACTTAATTCACCCTCCTTAGAGGAACTCTGCCATTTCCCTTTCTTCTACCCATTTTGGCAGCCTCGACTGCCTTCAGACCACAGGCCTTGCCCGTGAGCTCATTCTTCTCTCCCCTCTCACCGCACAACAGGCGACAAAAGCAAACACAATCCTCCGAACACGACCACAGCTCCACCTTGACCACGGAAAACACCCCGAGCAGCCAAAGGAAGCAGATGTCTAGCAGATCCTTGCAACCCAGAGACAACCCAAATCTAATCTACTCCTCTAAGCCTACGTGCAGTGTTGCTTTCTGCCTTGCTGCTACCCACCAGTGTGCGGAGGCTCGAAGGAGAAGGGGAAAAACACGTCGGGCTGGCTTTAAATACCTGTTTTTTTCTGTGTTTCTGTCACGGGCACAGAGGCAGCAAACTCAGAGGCTGGTCTGATGACGCTTGCTTATGGTGGGAAGAAGAAATTCAGAGGGCAGAAGGCAGCGTGTCAGTTGGAGGGTGGAGTGGTGCAGGGACGGGGCAGGGCTCTGATGGGACTTTTTTAAATGCCTGGCTGACTGAGGTGGCTTTAAAGCAAGGAGGGATTTTAATGCTTCTGAAACTCAGAAAGGAGGTAACAACAGGGTGTCTCACTTTGGGGTTCTGACCCTGCTCAGGGTTATTTTGTCTCCTGCAAACGTGTGTCCCACCAGGGGTCACCTCTTTCACAGGGTGTTCCCCTTGAGGTCCAGGTGAGTTAGATCTGCACCCTGTGGGGATGTCATGGTGTTTAAAGAAATAACTTATGCTTTGCAGGGAGGAGAAGTAACGTCTCTGGCCAAAAGCAGATCTGGCCAAGACCAGAACTAAGCTGGGCCTTGATTCCCTATTGCTGGTCAAAGGCACAGGTGGACTTTTATCATCAACCTCATCATGCTGCCCAGGTAAGAGCAGCTCCCTGAGCTGCTGGGTGGCCCTGGCTGCCTTCTTATGTGGAGCAGCCCCTCCAGGGACTGTCACCACTCTTTGGTGGGGCCTGGCTCTGCAGGAGCACAGATGGGGCTCTGGATGAGGGCAAGGAGCTCAGAGCTCAGGCCTGGCTGTATCCAGGCAGGGATCTGTCAGCCAGGCTGCAATCTATTAATTTTCTCCCTTGCCCTCAGTCAATGAAAGCACGAGGAAAACATTTTCTCTGGCCAGGAAGCAGGTTTGGGATAAGGAATAAACCCCAGGGGGCATGATGTCTCTCAGGTCCCTCAGAGAAGTTTGGTAGGAGAGATTTTCCCCCACCACCCCCAGCCCCACAGATGCGTCCTGCCCACTCCAGATGTACGACACGAGGCAGAGCACTGCAAGTCAGGCACGAGAGAGGCACTAAGCACATCACCCACATGGACACAGCTAAAAAATAGCCCTAAAACATCGCTACAGGAGAGCATGGATAAAAACCAAACGACCCCAAGCATTTGGTGTGGATGGGGATGTGATCACTGCCCCCGCTGAGGCCGTGGTGATGGTGTGAGCTCTGGGCAGGGGTGGTGGATGAACCTCCTCCTGCACGTGTACAGCATGGATCTGGATGAGGAACACTTCTTAACAGAGCTGGGATTTACACTTTTTTTCCCAGGGTCACTCCAACTCCATGGAAGTTGGTCCCTAAGCCCTCAGCTTCCTGATTAACTCCCCAGGCAGGGTACTTCCATGAATATATCTATATTTGCATAAACATGCAATCAAGTTTCCTCATCCCTTTGACTGGCTTCTGGCAGCTCCCCCAGACAGACTGTTACTAACATACTGTGGGTGTAAAACGTCCTCCTGGGAAATATCAGGCCCTGAATGCATGGCAAGGGGAGGAATGCGTGTCTAATTCCCCCATGAGAAGC
The DNA here is from genome assembly GCF_003031625.1 of Empidonax traillii. Lineage (NCBI taxonomy): Eukaryota > Metazoa > Chordata > Aves > Passeriformes > Tyrannidae > Empidonax > Empidonax traillii. The sequence goes on from NW_020955227.1 coordinate 325,106, forward strand.
TTAAAAAAAGTCCTGCTGTTAAGTTTTATCTGCTCATTTCCAAAAGACAGGCGAAAACGCCGTCTCCTTGTTCACGGGGAGGGGAGGGAAGGAGGAACCCCCAAGGAAAAGGACAAAAGTTTTCCTCCACGGGGTGATTTTGGAAATTAGGAAAGGATGTTTCTGGCACGTGTGTGACTTCCAGCCCCACACGCTCCCAGGCTGCTTGTACAGCAGCTGCCTGGGGAACGTTGGCAGGAGGTCAGGGATGGAGCAGGATGGGGTGCAGTTCCTCTCTCCTTCCAGAGAGATGTGTGGTTTAACTTCATTATGGGGTTGGAAAATCTTGCCTTCCTGCCCTGCCTCGTGGTAGAGCTGTAAGAGAGCCCTGCTAGCCCTGTGCAGGACAGCACTGCCAAGTCCAAGGGATGGATTTTGAAAACCTTCTGTTTTTAAAAAAAAACAACAAAATTGAGATAAAACAGTGAAAATCAATGGTCCCCCAGCATCCAGTCCCAGCTTCACTTCTGGCTGCCCTGATGGTAACAGAGTGACAGCTGGTGAGGTGGGATAGCACCCCATGGGGTGGTTGTCTCTTGGCTTTGAGGTGGACCCGCTGTGGCTGTCCCTGCTTACAGGGACCATAAACCTTGCTCCTGGCTCATGTTAGACAGGAGCTGAATCGAGACAACAGCAAACCAGAGCTGCCTGGAGGCTGGGAGATGTGAAATGAGTCAGGGTGATTTTTATCCATGTCTCTTTATCATCCTACAGAGCAGATATCCAGGGCCACCGATGCGGCAGCCCCACGGGAAGCAGCTAAAAAGAGAGGAGCTGGGAAGAGTCCCGGCCTCCAGGTGAGGCACCCACCTGGCTGGGTGGTGGTGGCTGGTAGGGGCGTGGTGGTGGTGGTGGCAGTGGTGGTGGTGGTGGTAGTTGAGGTGGTGGTTGAGGTGGTGGTGGTGGTGGGCGTTGTTGTGGTGGTCGTTTTTGCGGTGGTGGTTTTTGGGGTGTTTACCCGCTGCGGTCGCTCATACGCTGACAAGCAAAGAGAAGAGGTGGGAGGCACTTACTGGGGGGAATGGAGGGTTTCCTTGCCAGCCTGCACCCCCACGAGGCTGCTGAAGTGGTGACTGGTTTCTCAGCACGGTCACAACTGGGGCACCGAGGGGATTAAGGCGACGGCAGCTCGATGGCGGCGGGCACAGCGAGCACATGAGTGTGTGTGTGTGTGTGTGTGTGTGTGCAGGGGCTGGAGGCTGTGGCTGTATCAGCTTACTCTCTTGGTGCAGATATTGGCTTAAATACTTACAGCTCTATCATAAACTAATTGCCAATTAGGCTGAAAAGGGGAAATGAAGGCATGTGTGGGAAGGGATGGGGTGAGGAGCGGGCGAGGCGAACTCCCAGCCCAAGCTGTGATTCTCCTGCCCAGTGTCCAAGTGCCTGGCTGTGCTCCTTACACAGCCCCAAACTGCTCAGCACCATCAAAACCAACCAGGATCACTGGCACCTGCTCATTTCCACTGGCACCCTTCAAATTAAAGGATGGCTCAGGGTCAGGAAGCCCCCACAGAGCCAGGAAGGAGCAGCCCCGGGTATGGAGCCACAACAGCCCGAACTGAAATAACACCCAAACACAAATTCCTACTTAACTTACACCTGCTGCCCTCCTGTCCTTGTTTGTCCCACTGCTTCATGCAGATTATCGTGCTTAATTTCATAATAGCCCTGAGCTAGTTTAAATACTTAATTTAGGTCACTTCTAGTCTCCTGTGCGGGCTAAATAATCTCTCCTTAACTGGCCTTGGACACAAATCCCTCCTGTCCACCTCCTGCATGTCGCTCCCAGCACCCTCAAAGCTTCTCCCTGGCAGAAAATTTTGGTGGGAAATGTTTTCCAGTGAAACAAAGGTAGGGCTGAGGATGCCAAGCTTTGTTAAGAGGGGATAAAAAGAGTTATCAAAACGGTTTTGACTGGGAAGGTGAAGAACATTTTGGACTGTTAAAACGTTTATTTTTTTCTAATTCTAAATTACTGAAGGGAGACTTTTAATTTTCATTTGAAAATTTTAAGCATTTAACTGCTTAAAACCTAAATATGGTTCATTTACCCAGAAAACCTGTCCTCCACTTGTCAATTAGGTGCATTTTTCTTAATTGCATTTGCATTTCTCTGAAACTCTTTCTCCTCCAATTCTTCCCGCTTGCCTGCAAACCAAAGAATTCATTATTCATTCAGCTCTCTTGATTTGTTTCTTCTGGAGGGGAATTCTGAGCCACAGAATTCGAACCCGGGCTTCTGCTTACCCAAAACTCCAGGCTCTTTGATATCAAACTACCTCCAGCTTTGTTAAATAAGGAGTCCTCTCAGCCCATCAATCTTGCAGCCGAAATCCCCACTGAGCTCTGCTGCCTTCGCTGCTGACACCTCATGGACATGTGTTCACGCACATACACGTGCACATGCAGATGCACACACGCTCTACATGTTTTTTTATTGATAGCCCAAGGTGACCCAGACTGGATTCCATGCCAAATAATTCACACCCAGCTCCTTCTCAGAGCAGAATCCTGGGGGGTTGGGGATGTGTGTGTGGGGGGGAAGTTCACAGCGAGCGCTGGTGATTTTGAAGAGTCTTTTTTTATTTCCTTTCCGGCTGCCATACTAACGAACCTCATGGGGGGAAACCATGCCAGAGGAAGAGGCAAAATGAGGCTGCTGAAGTCAAAGGAGGAAAATGTAAGACTCGTTCGACAAGACAGAAAATGAGGCACAATTAGGGAAGACTTATTGCCTGGAAAAATGATAATGGACAGAAAAATAACCGTATTTCTTTTTTCTAGTGACATCCACAAGGGCCATGCACCGCGGTGTTAAATGCCAACATTTCAGTTTGGGTTTTACTTACTGCCAAAGGCCGAGCCCGCAGCTGCACCTGGAAGAAACAAGAAGAAGCCCAGTCACTGGAGGCAGGAAACAACCAACTCTGTGACCAGCAGGTCACACAGACACACAGCGTTGGACCAAACAGCAGTTAATTTAGTGGAGGTCTTGCTCATGGGCACATCAGTTTGCTGCAACAAACAGCTTAAAAGCTGCTTTTGTCAGACCACAGGAGCAACCAGGCAGTGCTGTCTGGGGTCTTGGCATCTCAAGCCTGTCATGTGGGGAAGGAAAATCAGCGTGGTCTTTGCTGATGGTTTTTTCTCTTAACCGTTTCCTTGACCTGCCCTTAAAGCCCAGCAAAGGACAAGCTCATCCTCTGAGGCTCAGTGGGCTGAGGACAAGCTGTAGGGACAGAACCAGCTCTCAGTGAGCAAGAAGGCTGGACACTCTTCCCACTGCAGCATTTGCTCCACAGGATGCTGCAAAGGCACCAGCTCCAAAGTCCATCCAAGGACCAGCTTTTGGCACCCAGGAGACGAGTGGCCCTGCTCCTCCCTGCTGTAACCACTGGGCGAGCCATGGAAAGTATCAGCTCTGCTTGAATGTAAAGCACAGGAGCAGCGATGGAAGAGGTGTAGGGCTACCAAGAGGAGAGGGCTTCAGAGAACTGCATCTGCTGCAAAGGAAGAGGATGCTGATGTGGGGAGGAGGAAGCAGCAGAGAGAGTTGGGGCGGGGAGGAGGAAGAGGACTGAGTGACAGCTGGGAAGAGAGATGAATGGGAGAAGAGCAAGCAGAGGAGAAAGAGAAATAGGAAGAGACACAAGGAATGGAGGGGAGGGAAGGAGACAGAACAGCATGTCTGTGCCTGTCAACACCAGAAACTCTCCCAGGCTCCTTTGAAGCAATGCAGCCGCTTGGTGGGAGCTGACAAGCTCGTTCCCTTTCAAAGAACCTGCTCGTCTACCAGCCCTGGCACACACAAAACATTCCTGTCACGGCCCTCGGAGCCTGAATTTCAGCTTTGATCATCTTAAAGCACATGAATCTTTCAAAAAATTTGGGGGGGTGGGAGGGAAAAGGTTCTCTTTGGCAATGCTCAAAGCTGCTGCTTGAAAGGCCGGAGTGGCTACCGTGGCTCCGTGACATTTAAACAAGTCTGCTAATGTGGACTGGACAGAAATCCAGGAGGAACTGGCCCATCTGTGATGTCCCCTGCCCCAATTCCCCCGCTCGAGCGATGGTGGGGATGCATCCTGCGTGCCTCTGCTTCTGTCAGAGCCTTGTTCCAGCAGCAATTGGATGAGACTGGGGCTGCGCAGAGGGACCGGAGCTCGCGGCGCTTGCCTGAAACGTGCACAGAACGGGATCCAGGAATCAAACCTGCACTGCTACTCCCTCTCCACAGCCAGCACTCTGCTGTGGTGAACAGTGCTTTCTCTAAAGGGCAAGAATTTGCTCTGCCACAAAGCCATGGACCTGCACCTTGGCCCGAGGTCATCCTCCCTATTCCTGACCATCATTTAGAATCACTGCTCATCTACCAGCAGCCAACAAACCACCTCTGCATCCACCAGGTCCTCTTTAACCTCTCTGTGTACAAAGACACGGGTAAATACCCTCTTCCCTTTCAAAAGCTGAGCGTCCTGCACCGATTCCAGTCGGAGAAGGACAAGATGAGACCCTTCTCCCATCTGTGGGTGTTGTGCAGGCCAAGGTGGGGGTGCAGCCAGGGCTGGCTCCCAGCAGGTTACTTACATGCATTGGGGGACCCATTAGGGAGAGGCAGGTAGGACCCTGCTCGCCAAGACCGGGAGCGAAAGTTCTTCTTGCACTTGCCGCAGTCCTGCCCCGTGGTGTTGTGCTCACACTCGCACTGCAGGCTGCCCTCTTTGAAGGTGCACAGGTTAGCATGCAGGTTGCATTTACACCTGGAGGAGGGAGACAGGGAAGAGCTGTCAGGTGTCACTGCTGCTCCTCTTTGCCCCTGGTGTAGTGCCGAAAATTGCAGCGCTGAAACCGGGCTGGTCACCCCCCTTTCTGTTCCTTCTGCAGGACTTTATCACTGAACTCAGCTGTTTTCCCCAGGTTATCTGTGCTGGGGTTGTGATGTCCACTTCCTTGCCCAAGGTGCATCTGCTGCCTCTAGTCCAAGATGAGAGATGCTTTACTCCCACCATCTGACTGCAGCAGCACAGACGTTATTGGTAAGTCAGTGTCTCCAGCTGAGACTCCAGGAAGGAGTCACTCACATTTCGGGGCCGTTACAGAAATCTGGGTGATTACCTCAGATGGAGGCTTTTACTGGGAGGCAGCCTTGGGCTTTAGATGGAGGAGCATGGCCAGCACTGGTGGGACTTGGCCCTTGCCCCTTGTGATAAAGTCAGCAGCGTTCTCTCCCGTGGTGTGAAGCTGCACAGCACAAACCCTTTTCCCCAGCCTGCTGTGACCAAAATAACACAGAGAGCAAGTCACCATCAGAATGCGCCTCATCAGAGAAGGCAACAACTAAAAACACTATTCAGCAATTTGCAAACATTAAGAAACTTTTAATGAGCTGTAGTGCAGCATGCAGGGAATAATTATCTCTGTGCACAATAATTCCTGTTGCTCACACTCCGGAGGTGACTTGCGCAGAGCACAGAGACTGAGCCCATAACTCACACGTGGCTCTGGTGACTCCTGGGCCCGAGCTCAGACCGTCAGACAGAGACTTTGGGGACCAAAACATCTCATTTCATTCCAGACAGTCGATCCCTAGCACAGCCCGACGCTTTGTGCCGTAATTTACACTCTCAGAAGCAGAACCATTAGGAAAACAGTAACGCTGAGCCTTTTGTGCAGGGGTGAGATCTGATGGGGCGACACCTCGTTCTACACAAGGCTGAAGAGATGCAGAGCTGAGGGAATGAACCACATATGCAGAGAAGACAGAGGAAACATGGCCTGCTGCTCCTTGTGCTCTATCTGCACCGGGATAAACAGCCTGGATTAGGCTGGGAGCTGGTGCTGCGCATGCCCCCCCAGCTCCTGGTGCCTCTCCCCTCTCCCTGGGAGCCCCCAAAGAAGCTCCCCAGCCACCTGTCTGACCCGCTGAGGCCGCCTTTGCTGTGCTCTCCTCACGCATGGCTGGATAAGCTGACCTCATGTATGATTTTTTTTCCCCCCCCTCCCTCCCCTCCCTGTCCTTAATTCTAGCAAACCCCGCTCAGAGGCTCAGCATAAGCTGGATGAGCGATCTCTCTCCCCATCTTACAATCCTGCCCTGTCTCTGACCAAGCAGAGGAGGGAATTTTGCCGTTTCTAAAAGGGAGGGAGGAAGAAAACGTGGTCTAGGGAGCAGAGGCAGACACACTCAGCATGCTCCACTTGAAACTGTGCGTTAGTGAGAGCTGGAGATGCCGCGTCACGGCTGAAAGCATTAACAGCCTCCGAGAATCGGTGCTCTGGGAGCGGGTCACAAATCCAAGCATCCAGGGGAAGGATGTGACTTTGGCTGGTACCTACACGGGAGGGAGGCTGAATTTCAGATGCTCCGTGTCCCTTCTGCCTCTGGTGAGGAAGGATTTTGGCTGAGCTGCCCCAGCCCTGTGGCAGAGGTGATGCCCAGCCCCGGAGTGCTGCGGAGCCTGGCTCTGAATTATTCAGCGTCCACACAGCGTGGCCTCCTTCTCTCACTTCAAAACGAGCAGACGAGAGCAAAGCAGGCAAGATAGTGGGTTAAAGCAGGTCAAAGCCTCACTGCTGCTGCTCTGGGCCCAGCCTGAACAGAGCAACAGCTTCTGGGAGCTGCAGATCTCTCCTCCCTCCTCCTTCGGTGGGAGTGAAGGGATGGGACCAGCTCCAGGGCACGGCATCACAATCCAGCTGAGGGCGAGTCTGAGCCCCAGGGCAGTGGGTACAAGGAATGCAGGGACTGTCATGCCCCTTGTTTTCCCAGAAGGTTGGGATGATGTGGAGGGTAATGCTTGGCTCCAGTCCTTGACCCTGCGAGTCTCACAGCAGGAACAGCAGCCCCAGGGAGGCACCACCTGGTCCCCGAGGTGGCCTGGGACAGCCTCAATAACCCCCTCCACACATAGCATATCCTTGCTCCTGACATCCCCCACCAAGAGCCAAGCAGATGTTTTGAGGTGCTTCTTCTGGCTCCAAGCTGCTGCCAGTGCAGGAGGGCGAGACCTGTTCACCGTTAATTTGGCTCCAGCTACAAAACCTTCACCAAGCAGTGGGAGCCAGACCTCTGCTGAAAACAAGGGCTGAAAACACACTAAGATGTGTTTACTCTTACACACACACTGCTCACTTTCTGCTGAGGAGAGCTGGGAGCTGAGAACCAGCTCCTGGGACAGCCCCAGCTGCCTCCTACCCTGGCCAGCGGGATGGGGACAGGGTGGGTGCTCAAGGACGTCCCCCAGCCACTGCATGTAGGTGTGATGGAGCTCTGCCCTTCCCAGACAAGATCCTCACTTCCTAATTGGTGTGAACAAGGAAAACTAAGTGAAAGCAGAGGCAGACATTCATTCACCTTGCCTGCCTGTGCCCAGGTCACTGATTTTTCTCACTCGCCCTTTGCCACCGTGCAGAAGTTTTTTTATCCAAAGGATCAATTTTACCAGGGAATTGCTTTCTGAATTTGACCTTTGAGGATCATCAATCTAAGCAGAGAACTGTAACCCCAGCAGGCTGACCCCGCAGCACAGCACTCTTCAGCCCAATCAATCAGGCTGCATTATTTAATGGCCAACAGCCGAGCGCCGTCAGCCAGTCCTGATTGCCAGCTCTGTTTTGGGGGGGAAGGTTTCTGCATCCCAGCCTTCCTGCTGCTTGGGCTCAGAGGCTCAGCTTCAACCCCTTCTTCAGGCTCCTCTGCCTCCTCCTCTGGGCCTGCAGCCCAAGGACATGTGCTTGTTGATGGTCTGTGCACAGCCAAGACCCAGCTGGCACAGACTGGAGTAAATGGCATTAGCCCAGTCCCCTGGGTGGGAGCTGCTAGTCCTGCCTGCCTCTGCCCGTCTTCCTGGGCGGCCAGCCATGGCAGGAAGGAGAGGATGAAGGGAAAGGTTAGGAGCTACTTAGCAGGGAGGCTTAAATAGCAGGCGCAGGGCAGACACCTGCGCCGTGTCCTGCAGCCGTGGCCCCGCTCCAGCCCCGGGGCTGCTCCAGCAAAGGGCTGCTTGCAATATGGTCTCTCTGGCTCTGGAGGTCTGAAGAACCAGGAGTGTTTCTCCTCCAGCTCGTGGGTCAAGGCTCACAGTGGCAGTGCTGTATCTCAGAGAGCATTTGGAGCCCACGGTGGGGAGCGGCCCCAGAGCACACCCATGGCCTGGGGACACCCGTCCTGCACTGGGCAGCAGGTCACACAACTGCATTTGGCATTAAACAGGAACTGGCTCACGCTGTTCCCTGCAAGGGAGGCCGGGGCACTGTGTGGCCCAGGACATTACAGTTTGCACAGTGGGGTATTTAGGAGTTTATTTTGGTGCAGTTGCTCAGCTGCTGCCTTTCCTCAGAGTGGTGCAGTGTGGCCTGATGCTGCCAGTGCCTCCACCAGGGAACATCACGGAGCTTGGAGAGCCAAGGAAAGTTTACAGGAAAGTGTCCTTTTTTTTTTTTTTTTCCTTTTTTTTTTTTTTCCCAGCCATAAAGAACACTTTCCTGCATTTCTCCAAGTCAGCATCCTGGAGGTCACAGCACTGAGCGGCTGGAGAGGTGTCTGGTGCCAAGCCCACGTGTGAGGGAAGGAGATGCCCATGCAGAGGAAGGGGGTGAGTGCAGAAGCCATGCTGGGAATGGGAAAACAGCCCCTTTCCCTGAGCTTTCATTAGTAATGACTTTTGAAGTGACTTTAAAAAGTCCTCCCAGCCCTTTGTTTTCCTTCCAAGGATTCTTATGTGTTTTATAACCTCTTTTTTTTGTCCATAACCCCAGCTGCAGAGCAGGGAAGTAAGGCAGAGAAAGGCAAAGAGCATCTCCTCGTCCCTCTCCCTCCCCACGGGGCTGAGACACTGTTGGGGTGTTGTCACCCCCCTTCAGGACTGATGCAGTGACCCCCCTGCTGTGTGGGGTAGGGCTGGAGGAACCACTTGCTGGCTGGAGACCCAAAGAGCTGTCCTGTCCCCTTGCACCTTCCACCCAGTCCCCATGGAGACAACACTGCCCTGAGCTCCTTAAAAAAACCCTGGGAGAGGACATGGAGCAGCAGGAGTCCACTGCAGTGGACCATCTCCTTTCCAAGTCTCCTTCCAGCCAAGCCTGCAAATTCCTCTCCACCCTGTGCTCACCACGAGGATGCTGCCGTGTGTCCCCAGGGATTCTGTGGAGACTGGTCCCCTCCTGCTGCCTTCTGAGACACTGGGCTCCTGCTTTGCCCCCTCACCGGTGTGGCTTTGCCCCCCTGCTCCCTCTCTGCTCCCTGAGCCGGTGTTGGGGAGAGGCACCGGCTCAAAGAGCTGCTAATGACTGCCGGCCAAAGGAAGGCTTATCAGAGCTTCCCCTGAATTGTTTGCTCTCACTGTAATTGATGAGCCTTTAATGAGTCTCATGGGATGATGAGTTTGAAGGGAGCTCTTTCCTCTCCATCCCCAAGGAAAATGATGTTTCAACTGATCTCGGCTCTCGGGGAAACATGAATAACTCTTTTCCATCTCTCTATTGTCATCCCCAGCCGTTGCTCTCAGCACGCTCCAGCAGCTGCCTGGCCATCACTTACCCACTTTTACCTGCTCCTTTGCAACTGTTTTGGCAGCTCAGCAAAAGCAGGGAGCAAATCTTTTGGGCAAAGCATAACGGGTGCTGAGCTTGGATTGTTTCTGGCCCACCTGTGCGTGTGGAAGCAGGTAAAAATAGCTTCTAATAGCTGGGCCATGGAAGATGCACAGTCCCTTTGTGGAGAGCAGTTATAGGAGGATTTGCCTTGCTGGGAGATGGCTCTGGCAGAGGTTTGCTATTTCCAGGCCTGGAGCAGGGCTGAAAGGGCTGAAGGAGGCAAAGGTGGCTCATTCATCCCAGGAGCAGGACTGGGAGCTTACTGGAGCCTGCAGTCCAGGGAGGGAAGTGCAGGAAAAGCTATTTTAACATGTTGTTTCTTTCAGCTTGAACCAGGGCAAGAGGCTTCTGGGTTTCACTGCTTTGTGCAGAGCCAAAAAAATGAAAAAAAAAAAACCCTGAGTTAGGTCAGAGGGACATGTGAGTAGGTTATTTTCCTTGTGGGTTTTTACTTTTGGTTGTGTGGCAGAGATGGAAAGAACCTTCCTCGCTGCCCTTCGAAATGATTTGAGGTTTGGGTTACAAAGATGAGACAATTTAAAAGATGCCAAAGTGGAGAGCACGCTAGCTGGCTGTTCCCATCCGAGAGGCTATTTATTTTAAATAAGTTGACACTCACCAGCTGTCAAGATCCTGCTGACTGGTGGAACATTATTTACATTCAAAGCTGTCTTAAAAAAGCAAACACGAAACCAAACTTCCCCATTAGGGGGTCGGGCAGCAGAAGGGAGGAAGGGTGAAGAGGACATCACACGGATACGTGAACATAAATATTTGCAGAGTAATGTGTATAAATGCTCTTGGTCTTTCTCCTGGAATGCAATAATGCCTGCAATTGAGTTCATTGGCCAAATTGAATTTGGCCTCCTGTAGAAGTCTCTTTATATTAAGTGCTTTAACATACATCACCTTCTCAGTCTATCGATGAAATCCTATTATCCGCTCAGGGCCGGACGCGACTCGGCAACAGAATCGGAGGGGAAATAAAAACCCTCACAGAGCGAGGCCAGGAGCAGGTAACAGGACCTTGGGCATCCGTCTCTGGCTATCGACAAAGCGTCAGGAGCGCTGGGGGAAGGAGGAGCTCTCCAAGTTTCTCGCTAACTCCCTCCCTCCCTCCCGCTCTGCAAGTTTCCCCTCCGTTGTTCTGCAGTGGGAGAAGAAACCGTCGCAAGACTCGAGCGAACAGTTGCTCCACGTTAACTTAATTTAACTATCTGACCAAGAGCAAGATTTTGCTTGGACTCCAGCTAATTCCACCCTGGAGGAATGCCAGGGAAATTCAGCCATCCAGCTCCCAGGGGCTGCCCAGCGTGGAGGCGAGGACGGGCCGAGGAACACGGCGCACCGTTGGCACAGACTTGGCCGTCCTTGACACGAGGATGCTGTTACCTCCTGGGACCCGAATCCTGTCTGCCAGGAGCTGCAGGGGAAGGAGCAGGGACAGGCTCAGGCAGTGCTTGCCCTGGTTTTTGTGGTCTTCCCAAAGTTGCTGAGTGTGGGCGGCTGCTGGCCCAGGGCTGCAGGGGCATTGGGCAAGTTCTTGGGGGTTGTTTGGGTGAGCCCGTGGCTATTTTGGGGGTGATGCTCCGGTACTGGGGCTGGGAAAACTCAGCTGGGGAAGCCCATGGTCTCACAGATCACCCAAAGTCCTGTCTCTTCCCCTCTGGCAAAGCAGCAGCAGTGCAGATCCCCCCCTGCTCCCCAGGGAGAGATGCTCAGCAGGGCCATCGGCCACCACACAAAACCAAGACCCTCAACGAGAGACTGTTCCATGGACCAAACCTGCTTCTTTTCACCCTTTTAGAGACAGCTTTGCTGGAGAGGCCAAGATCAGCTGGAGGGTCTCCAACAGCTTCAACAGAGCCAGAAAGACGAATGTCCAAGCAGGGCAAAGCAGCTCAGGGGCTGCCAGGACACACTTTGCTCTGACACCCCTGGTTTGAGCTGAGCTACAACTGCAGGGGAAGTGCATTCAGCTGATTCAGTGTGCTGGCCAGGAGGGCAGAGCAGGAGGCAGTGACCAGGCCAAGCAGGAATTGCTTGATCTTTAACAGCAGTGCAGCATCAAGCATCCCCAGGTCTCAAAACTGATCATGAATGCAGAGAAATACATCTGTTGCATGTGGGTACCACTGACAATCAACCAGCTCCATTTATTGCAGGAAGTACTTTTGGGGATGGCCTTGATCCTCCAGGTCTGGAGTGCCTGATCCTGGCTGTTGGAGACTGGGCAAAGTTGGTCTGCTCCACTAGCACAAACTCTCCCAAAGAGCATCTGAGCAAAGCACCAAGAGCACACAAGGGGAAAGCAGGGAAAGAAGCAGGGGAGCACAAAGGGCCTTTCCCTTCAATTCTTTTGTGTAATCAGAGCAGCAGCCAAGGAAACCATCAGAAAAGCAAGGAAAGGAAATGCCGTTACAAAACTGGAAGCCTCATCTTGTTGGTCCCTCCTGGGCCTGAGCAAAGCCCACTGTTCCATGGAGCTGCTCAGGGATGAGGAACACTCCCTCCTCCTGCCTTCCTCCAGGGACTGCTCATCACCAGCAGGACGGACAGACAGACAGGCAGTGCATGCACTGGGGCAGGGGAAGACAAAGGAGCGAAATCCTAATATAAATCAGCCTAAAATTGATTTGCTTCTGCTCAATGTGATTTCTCCTAACTGGATCCACATGTCCCGGCCATGGCACATTAACTTCAATTACAGCTTATTAATGTCTTCGTGATGGAGCTTGGCCTGCTGAGCACGGCGGTGACTGACGTTATGGAGGGGAAAAAATTACTCCGAAGAGACTCGGCGTGTTAATGGGAAGGGAAGCAGCGGCTTTCATCGCGCCGGCCGCCGGTCCCGGCAGCGGGGGGGAAAGCTCATTCACCCGTTCCCGAGGAGATGAGCGAGCTCATTGCTGCACCGAGGAGAAAAACGAAGCATTGGGTAGAGATCTGTGGGGAAAAGCCTTTCCGCTTCCCTTCCCAGCCCTGCCTGGCACACACGCGGCACACGGGCCAAGGGCTCGCTCGTGTCTATTCCTGTCTTGGCTCTTCTGCGTCTCCAGTTACTCCGCGGATCGATAGGGACAGGACGGAAGAGGGAAGGGAAAAGAAGAGAAAAAGATACCAAGAAGAGAGGGAGTAAAAATAAACTTTCATCAACCATGAACGGAGAAATGGACCCGGCTGAGGCTGTGGGAGGAGGAGATGCAGAGGAGGCCCTGAAGTACCAGCCCATTGCACCAGCTCCCAGGGAAAGAAGCAGTGACTCCCTGGATTCACCAGACTCGTGACCACCCCAGTCCATCTGGCTTTCGGGAGAAGAGAAGGCAGAAAACTCCTTCCCCTTGTCCCCATGTTATTTGCTCTGTCCCTTTCTGCTTTTCCCCAGACTGTGGTGAGGGGTCTTTTGTGGTGGCAGGCTGAGGTGTGAAGGGCTTGGAGGGGGGCCCAGGACCACATGGAGTGTGTGCCAGAAAGGGATCACAGAAACCTCTCTGAACCCACCAGTCGAGGCTGCAGCACGAGAAACTGCCCCAGCTCATGGTTTGCTCTGAGGGCAAAGCGTTTTTCTCTTCCCTTGACTGTGAACACCAACTAGAAATGAACTTGCAAGTGTCTCATCACCCTGTGGGCACTGCCAGCTGCTGCCAAAATCCCGGTGCTGCTCAGGGACAGAGGCAATGCCACATTCTGACAGCACACACTGCTCCTCCAGTGCCACACACCATGGCTGGGCACGGCCCCTCCAGCCTCCCAGGGTTGCTCACACCCCTGCTCTCCAGGTGGAACTCTCTGGCTGCTTTTTGCCTCTGAGCCCTCATTTTGTCAAGATCATCTTCCCTCTTGTTTCCATGCCCCCTGTAGTGGATCCCTAACACCACCCCAATTTTATCCAGGCACTTTCCTCCTGTTCCTCAACCACAGTCATTCCCACATGCTGGAAGTGGCACTGTGTGTCCATCCCCACCCCTGCCTGCCCTTCCTCCCCCCTTGCCTGCACAGGGCTCCTGTCAGGCTCACATTGATTTCTCCTCTCTTCCTCTCAATAACCCATCCCTTGTTGAGCCATACACAAGATTTAATTTGGTTTTAGTCCCTGCACTGTAACTGGCTTTGCTTACAGCTGGAATTAGATTGCTTTTCAGCGAGAAACCTGCTTGCTGGGACTGGAATAATCACAGGAGCAGAGTTAATTCACATGAGGCTTCTCCATCTTATACACCACTTGTCCACAGTTCCTCAGCCGGTCACCTTTCCCTGCCCTGTGCCCACCGGGGCTGGAAGAGTCAGCACAGGGCAGGCATCGACCTTTTCCCTGTCCAAGCTGTGTCCCCCTCTCCCAGGGCACCATCCCAGCAAGCGGGGAGAGCCGGAGCAGTGCAAAGCTGGGAGTTTGGGCTGAAAATAAAAGCAGATTTCAGAGTTTTCTGTCTTTCCAGCCAAGGAAAAGCCCTGTCCTCCCAGAGGCCCTGCTGCATGGGAGGAGTGGGTCAGGCAGCTCGTGGTGAGCGCAGCCAAGAGGGAAGTGGAGGCGAGCGGGAGCCGCTGCTCTGCAGCAGCCGTGGGCAGCCGGCCACGCCGGCACAGAGCCAGCGCCGGGGGGAGGCTGCCAGGAACCGGCCAACAAACCCCAACCTGTCTCCTCCTGGCCCCAGCTAAAAAAGCAGCATTGCAGCTTCCACTGGGCGGTCCCAGCCTGGCCCTCCCTCACCAGCCCTGTCCTCGGCGTGCAGGTGGCTGTGGAGTCTTGGATGTCTCATAGAGGTTGTGACCCCCCTGCCCTGCCCAAGCCCTGGGTGTTTGAAAGGGTTTCCCTCCCCCTGCCCTAGTTCTTTTCACAGAATTTTGGGGGATTTTAATCTCTTGAACCGATCGCTGCTACTATTAAATGGTGTTGAATTTGGCCAGTGAGTTCAAAAGCTGGTGAGGGAGTGGGTGGGTGGGAGGAGGGCAGCCACCAGCAAGGTGCTGGTTTGGGGAGAATCCCTCCAGCATGGCCTGAAATCCAAAGTACTGAAGCAACAAATGCTGCCCAAGGCAGGCAGAGAATGTAATGGGAGGAGGAGGAGGGTATTCACGGGACACCAAGTATATTTGAACTCTTTGAAGCACTAAATATCCTGCACCTGCTGCAGGAGCAGCAACAAGTCCTTGGTTGTCTGCAGTTATCTCCACGCTTGGAAGCCAAAGGTCACTGCACAAGCATTGACATCAAACGTTCAGTTCTAATTTACCACTTTCTGAGCTGAAAACTCTGTATCCCTGTTACAGGGTCTAACCAGCCTGGATAAGTTGATACCCCAGCTCCAGCCCTTCCTGCCAGATGCTCTGGTCAGTGTGGGCTTTGGCTGGGGATTGATCCCTGTGGTTTTGCCATGGCTGTCAGTTAATATCAAGTGTCCCTGTGGGCAGCTGGGCCACCTGGGGGGGAGCAGAGCCACAAAATAAGGAGCAGGGGACAGGACTGGCTGTGGCTGGGGGGGAGATGAAGGCAACATATTTGCCTTTTTCCTCACCTTTGCCTGCTTTCCTTCCCTTCCACCCTCCTTACATTGCTATTTTACTCCATCCTGAGCTGGTTTTTGGACTATTTAGTACCCCTGTCAATGCTTCTCATGGGCAGCACATTTTACACAGAAGCACATTGCACTGAAACCTGGACACTTGCAGGCACGTGCAGAGGGCTCTGCCTCTCCTCTGCCCATCTGCCTGAGCCCCCCCAGGGCTTCTTCTCCCTGTGCAGTCCACACGGTGGGCACTCCAACATGCCACCAGTGCAGCTGAGAGCCACAGCTGCTCGTCCCAGACAGGCGACCACAGCGTGAGAAAGACCCTCACCGCTGCCTCCTGCCTGCCCCGGTGGGTGGAAGGGGCTCTCCCATCCCTCGCTGCAGCTTCCTTCCCCTTGGAGCCCGTTCAAAGCCAGCCTCGGTGGCACCTGCAAAACATTTCTACTCGCAAGTCTCCGTGGCAAACAGTTTGGAACCGATACAAACGGCTCCTCTGTCGCTGTGGTGATGCTTGTTAGCACGGGGTGGGTGATGGGGAGGTTCCTCCCCTCTCGCCTGTAAGTCTCGCACAAGCTGGATGGGAAATCAGCCATCTCGGCACTTTTCCACCTTACTTTGCTTTTTCGGTTGATGTCATCACGTAGCATATGGCGCCGTACAGAGAAATTGAAAACAAAACCCAGGAGAAACACCCCCCACCTCCCCTCCCCCACAGCTTCCCCTGCCCCAGATGTGTCTGGGGGTTTATCCTCACCCCAAACTTCCTCTGCTGGAGCCGGGGCTGCTCAGTGGGTGAGGACGGACTCAGGATGACCCATCCTGCTTGTACTGGCAGTGAGCTGGAGTTTAGTGGGATGAGCATCATTCCTCACCCCCCAGATGCATCAGCATCACCCCTGAGACTTTTGGCTGTGTTGGCACAGCTGGGGACAGGGTTTTGGGAGGGAATTCAGACCCCGACTGTTCATCTAAGCCACATCCCACTTCCCCCAGCACTGGCTGCAGGAGGACACAGCCCCTCTCTCAGACACAGCCTTGGAGGTGCCCCAGCCGTTCCCTGCAAGGACACATCTGTTTTATTTCCAGTGCCGCCCTGCCTGGGGAGAAAGGGTGTCAGAGGGAGAAACACCGTCTGCAGAAACACTGATGGCTTAGTTTACTAGCAGTAACTTCTCATCCCTCAGAGAAGAGACGCCCAAAGAAATACAGCAGCCGTTACCTGCCAGTGACTTCGATGTTGGAGACGGCATAGAAGTACTTGTACAAGTTCTCCCTCTGCACGTAGGTGCCCCCCAGGGCGGGTCTCAGGAGCCTCATCCGCAGGTCAGTCACGGTAAAGAAGTCCTTGAGCCCTTTGGCGCTCTCCAGCCGGGTGTACAAGTTGTCCATGTTCTTGAGGTCGGGGCCGGCAAAGATGGCAAAGCGGTCCCTCACCTCGAAGCGCACGGTCTTCTCCTTCTTGGAGCCCGCCCAGCGGGAATACTCCTCGGTGCAGAGGACCCTGTTGGCACTGGTGGTGGAGAGGTCGCGGACCCTCCGTGCTGGCATGCTGAAGGCCTCCATGCAGTCATCTGCGTAGTACTGGTACGGGTGCCAAGTCCTCCCGTTGTCCAGCGACTTCTCCAGCATCATGATGGTGGGGCGCCCGTACTCGAAGGTGATCACGATGTCGTCCGTCAGCTCGATGCTCTTGTTCCAGGACAGGGTGATGTTGGCCAGCAGCGGCTCCGGGTAGCGGCGCCACGTCACGCTCTGCCAGTACGTGGCCAGCCCCTCGTCCTCGCTGTCGAACATGAGCTTGGGCGGGTGGGCCAGGTCCGGGTTGGAGGCGTCGCACTCGTCGCTGCACAGGTACGGGTTCTCCTGGAACAACAACAACGGTCACCAGAGAGGGAGACAAAGCCTGGGCATCGTGTGGGCATCACAGCCAAGCTCACACTGTTACCAGGCCCTGGATCTGGCTGCTTGTGTCAAACATCAACTGCTGGGCTGAACTGGAGTGTGCCACGGGCCTGGCTCTGGAGGAAGCTGTTTCTGAGAATGAATTTTAGGGCAGAAAGATGCGGCTTCGCCTCCACTATAAGAACAGCTGAGCTGTTTCCTTTGAAAGGCCCTCTGGGAAAGGGCTTTTCAATTTGGCACGGGGGCAGTTTTCATGGAAAGCGCCTTCCCTGAGATGGTGTCTGGGAAACTTCGGTTCAGCTTGGCCAATTTACAAGCCCACAGAATGCTGTGCTCTGCCTTGGAAGAACTGAATGGCTAAAAATCCCCCAAACACATCCCTGCCTCTCATGGCTCCTGAAGCCAAAAATCCTGGGGACACACCATCCCTGCTGTGCCACCGAGCATGGCCAGAGGAGGGAAACCAAACTTCTCCAGCTCCAAGCTGGGACAGGACTGAGGAGTAGCAGGGAGAGCAGAAATTTGTGCTCCTGGTGCCATGGTCCTTTCCTGCCTGCAGGGACCATGGAGGGAGGGTTGGCTCATCCCATCCAGGTGAAAATGTCCACCACCTGCAGGCCTGGCAACGGGAGAAAAGGAACAGCCACCCCATTTTGCCCACAGGTGACAGTGCACAGCCAAGCTGGCATGTTTTGCAGGGACACACAGAACATCCATGTGCTGAGCTGCACGAGGACATACCATGAAGGCTGAAGTTTTGGAGGTGGGCATCAGGGTTATCAGCTGTGCCAATGGGTTTATTGCTCATCCATATGTGTGTTAAAGCCCAACATTACTTGCCCTGCAGCCTCTGCCTCCAGGAGCGAGCACGTGGGTCAGACCTTCCTTGGGGATAATGCAGGCCTGTGTTATAGTGGGCACGGACCACAGATCAACTCTGCAACACAATGCAAATCTTTTTTGCATATGAAGCATCTCTTTGCTGTCACTTTACCTCCCTCTCAGATTCAAAATCCAAAGGGTTGGGGAGGGAGAGGCACTGGTACAACAGCAGGCTCTGCTGCAGTGGGACCCTTGTCAGGGAGGCAGAAGCACCTGGCAGAGGAGGAGGAGGTGATAAAGCAGCTGGAGCTGCACAGAGCTTCTGGCTGGAGGTGAGGAGCCTGCTGGGGTGTGAGGTCTGTCCCTCCCAAGCACAGTGGATTTACAAGGTAAGACCGAGCCAGGTGCTGTGGTTTGGTTTTTGGGTGCCTTGTGTGTGGTTGGGTCATGGGAAGGTGCTGCTTGTGGGGATCAGAGTGTTCCTACCCAGCTCTGGAGACCTCCTGCAGTGCTGGGGCTGTGCTGGGGTGCAGGGAGCTCGTGCTGGTACCTAGGGGCTCTGAAAAACGAGGTGCAGGGCTGGGATCTGTGCAGGCTGGTTGTGTCCCTGGGCTGGGAGAGCCCTGCTGCAGGCGTGGGAAGAGGCTGCTCCTGTGCCCGTGGCACTGGGGACTGACCCTGCACCGTGGCTTGCTTTGATCTGGGAAACTGCTGGAGTCTGAATGCTTGTGACCTGCTTTTAGGGTGCCCTCTGTGTCCCCCAGGCAAAGCAGAGGAGGGGATCTGGCTCGTACAAAGGGGTGCAAAGTGGAGCTCGGGGGCTGTGCTTTGAACGTGGAAACCCCTGCGTAACACAAGGTGCTTTGGAAAACCGGTGCTTTGCCACTGCCAGCTGGGCAAACAAAAAGGTCTTGGGAACTACTTAGAGCTTCTCCATTCCGTGCCTGTAAAACGTGCCTTGGGTGCCTCCCTCGGAGCCGTGCGCGGAACGCGAGCGACTCTTTGCAAAGAGAGCGGAGCCCACGGCACCCAGGAGCCCTGGGGAGGCCAGGAGGGCATAAATAATTCCGTGCTCAGAGCAGCGTGCGAGTAACGCACTGTAAATAAGGCAGGAGGCTGCTCCGCCAGCGCGGGGGATAAAACAAAACAGCGAGGAACTGATCTGCACGTGAGCACCGGGATCGTCTGCAGGGGAGACAGCGACAGCCTTGGGGAGACAAGGGGACTCCTGTAAACACAGCACACGTCGTGTGTGTGTGTGTGTGTGTGTGCACGAGGCTGCCAGGGAAAGCAGATCAGAAAACAGGTCAACACTCAAACTGTTTGCAGCACTGCCTTGCTCTGACACGGCACCTGCCTGTCGGTAAAGCTGCCAGTGCTGTGCTGGGGTTTGTTCCTCCTGTTACAGACTGAACTCAAGCAACGTGGGGGCTTTTGTGCCCACCCCGAAGCATGAAAGTTTATTCTGTGATTCTGGTCCTAAACAGATGTGCTGGCTGGTGTTTTGAAGGCAAGTGGCTGGATAGGTTTTGTCATTGTCTTATTTGCAGCTGTGACAACTGAGCAAGGGAAATGAATGGGAGTGCTCGGGCCTGCTTGGGTGGGTGAGGTTGAAGGCTGAGGGCACCTGCCCAGGTGCTCCCCACTATCCCCCCCAAAGAGGGGGAGATGCCAGCTGGGGTGTGGTGGAGCTCTGAGCCACACTGGGGGGTCCTCTCCTGCCTCAACACGCTGTTCTGGAGTAGGGATTAAGAAACCCTGAGACAGTGACACATTAAATATGCTATCCTGACTCGTCACGTTCAGAGGAATTGTTTACCTCTGCTAATGAGACAGAGCTTCCTGCTGGGGGATGGAGCTGCCTCTCAGCACAGCTTTACAGCGGTGGCTGATGGAAAAGACAGAACATTCCCCCTCAGCTGAAGTGCTGGGGGCTCTGTGACTGTGTTTTCTGTGCTGAGGCAACATATTGTGCTGCAGTATGGTCCTACTGCCAATGTGGCCATACAGATGGCTTAATAGGGCAGTCCTGAAAAGACCATCCCAGAGGTCCTGTTTCACCACTTGTCTGAAGGAGGGTGCAGCAGTGCTGTGTCTTGGTGGGCTCAGGTGGGGAATTCACTTGGGGTGGCAGCAGAAAACTCCCTGATAAACCCGCCTTGATGCTCAGAGTGGCTCTGTCTGAGAGGAGTCTGTCACAGAGCTGTCCTGGCTCTTGCTGTGCACCTTCCTTTCTCTGTGTGCAGCAGCCGCTGGGGCTGCCAAAGCCCTTGAGCTGGTGTAAGATGAATCTCCACTGAATATCTGCCACTTGAGCTGTCTCCAGCATGGCCACAGTGGAGATGTGGGCTACAGATGACGCTCCTGTCAAGGCTTTCTTTGGAGGCTTCCTTAAGCAGTGGCCAAACTGAACAAAGGAAGGACTCTGTGACCAAAACACAGTAAGAAAATATTAAAGGGTTTTTTACCCAGACCAGTAGAGGGTGGCCAGGATGGGAGGTGGGACAGATTTCCCAGGAGCAGTGGGGGAAGCAACTGAGTCTGACAAGCGTGATCCCTCTCCCAGTGTCCCGTCTGGAGGGACAGGGCTGGCCAGGCCTGTCCCTGGCAGGGGACCTGGCGGGTCAAGAGCAGGGAGAAGCGGAGCCAAAACTCTGCCTGTCTGCCATATGCTTTGTCCCAGAGATGAGGGACTGGAGGTGCATGATGGCTCCCGTGCATCCCAACCTGTGAGTGTGCTCAGCTCAGCAGGCAGCAACCCCAAAGATGCCTTTAACCACCCTCGTGTTCTGCAGAGGCACGAGGGCTGCGGGGCTGTCAGAGGGCAAACACAAAAAAAATAACCTCTGAGTGACAGCGCTGGAAGGTGGGGGAGAGCCTCAAAAGCCACCGAGTGAGTCACAGCACTACAGCTTCCTCTGCGAAAATGAAGTGTTCCTTTTTGGGTTTGGGTTTATTGAATTGTCCTTCCTCTGCGGGATGCTCGATGCCTTTTCTGCTGGGGGGGGTGGTTAGAAGTGAGCCAGGAGGGCAGGGGGGGAGCGGAAACAGATGGCCATACTTTGGCTGCTCCCTTGGCCTTGGTAAGATCAGATATAGCACTATTGAAACAATTCCAGGTATTATTTTTGAATCCGGTTTCCTCCCCCAAGCCGTGTGTCCTCCAAAGAATCTGTCCAAAGTCTCATGATATTTAAGTCTTCAATCTAAAAGTCAGGATGCATTAGCCAGGCAAACTTGGTCTCGGTGAGCTTAAAATAAACCAGTTCACTTTGAGTCTCACGCTATTAAATCAGTCGTGAGTGTCCTCACGACAACTAGACACTGCAGGTTTCAGGCTCTCCAGCTCTCCTGGTTTTGCATTTCTTCAGGGTGCACCAAAGAGTGTTGCAGCCTTGCTTAGCCCCAGCTCAGCCCAAAGGGGCAAATCTCCAGGGGACAATCTGCAAGAGCCTCGTTGAGGATACGCGTCCTAAATAAATGGCATCATAACAAGATTGTGCCTCCGTGAGGAAATCACAGAGTGGTTTGGGTTGGAGGGGACTTTTAAAGGTCATTTAGTCCAAATGGGCAAAGACATCTTCCACTAGGTCAGGTTAATCAAAGCTCCATCCAACCAGACCTTAAATGTTTCCATGGATGGGACATCCATCACCTCTTTGGGCCACCTGTGCCAGTGTTTTACCACGCTCATTATAAAAATTTTCTTCCTTGTAACTAGTTGAATCTACTCCCTTTTAGTTCAAAACCATTATCCCTTGTCCCATCAATACAATTCCTGATAAAGAGTCCCTCCTCCATCTTTCCTGTGGGCCCCTTTGGATACTGGAAGGGACTCCAAGTCCTCCTTGCCAGGTCTGCTCTCAGTCCCTTCATCCCCCTGGACGGATATCAGGAGTTGCCCTGACTCTGGTGCAGGACCCCGTGCTTGGCTTTGTTGAACCTCATGAAGTTCCTGTGGACCCACTCCTCGTGTCCCAGCCCTGGTGACTGCAGACCCAGCCCTTGTTTTTCCCTCCTCTTGGTGCCTGGAGTCTGTGCTGGGCAAAAACGCTGCAAAAGGGACTTTTTGAAGGCGGCAGGGGAGACTTGCTCCTTGAGGAGGATTTCTTAAGAAACAAGATCTTGGTCCTGACAAAGCACAATGCCTGGAGTCCAGGATGCTGCAGCAGAGCTGCTCCCCACCTTGCTGGGAAGGGAGGGAATGGGGGAAAACAAGCACAATAAAAGGTTTTACAAAGCCCAGCTGGTTTTTAGGGCTCTTAATGAGCACAAAAGTTTTTTTGCCTCCTCCTTCCCCTGCTCCCCCCTCAGCAGATAATGCCATTTTTAAGCCTCACAGCATAAAATTATGTATTTTTGTAGGTGAAATTGCTTGATTAATCATTAGGCTGTTGAATATTTTAAACAAACTAGACATCTGTTGTGAATGGTGAAAGCTGCACAGAAATAAGACTGCAGCTTTCAGATCTCCATGCCAAAGGGAAGCTGGAAAGCAATTGCAACCACTAGCTGCACAGTGAAGAAAAATAGGAAAAAAAATAATAATATTAAAGGGGAAAATAAAAAACAAGAACCAAGATTTGAGCATGGAAAAATAAGTAGATGACGTGGGAGCTTGTACTGCTCAGCCAGGGATGCTCACCACAGCTCTCACTCCTGGTGTGGTTTGTTTAGTGGTGTCTTGGTTTTGGTCCAGGGAACCTCCCTGAACTTCTTTTGCTTTTGGGGGTCTCTTCTGATTGTTGTTTAAGCCAAGGCCTCTGCTAAAACGCAGAGCACCCTGGGATCACTTGTTTTTAATTATAGTCTCCTAATAAGAGTACTGACAAGGTCTCATCAACTTGGACTGGTCTTGGAAAACAAAATTTTTAATTTTTTTAATTGAGAGAGCAGGAGATCTTTGGCCTTTTAAAGGAAGATTTTTATCAAAGGGGGAAAATTTAAATGTGTTTATTTGTCACAAAGACCCAAGCTGTTGTGTGGGTTTCTCTCAGGTCCTTTTTTCTGTAGTGGGGTTTTTTCCACTATGAACTGGCTCTCCAATTCAACCAGAGACTGCTCAGACCTTGGGTGTCTCCAGGCTCTCCTGCAAGTGCTGATGATGGGTGGGACTGGGGGCTGTTTGATAACCCCCTCTACAGCCTGAAGAGCCCTGTCTGGCTCTCTCAATATAAGAAGAAGCAGGAGATGGCACAGAAACCTCCTTCCCTCCTCAGGAGTGCTCATGGCTGAGCAAACCTTGGTCTGGACCTCCACCCACGAGGGGATAATTCCCCCTCCATAGCACCTACCCCATCCAGCTGTGGAGCTCTTGGGTGCATCCCAAGGCCCTTCTGTTTCCTGCAGGGCACCTCTGAGTTTCTGCTCAAAGCCCAGCTGATGAGGTTCACAAAGTCCCCCGCGCTGCAACAAAGCCCTAAAGTTGGTATCAAATTTCCTCCAAATCCTGCAAAACAACCATATCAGCAAAATCTCTGTGTGCACCTGATCCCTCCAGCCCTGATAATGTCCCTGCTGAGGAGCAGTGCCACCGTGGGTGTCCTGCACCCTCCCCTGCCCTGAACAACCCGTCTGTCACAGGAGGATGGACAGCTATGGGAGATGGGCTCCCCAACCCCAAACCCTGCCTCTCTAATGGGTGTTTGGGAACACATTCCCCCCCCCCAATATTTTATTTTCCCCCCTTCCTTTCCCCATCCAGCAGCAAACTGGATCCATTTGCTCCACAGGCTGCAGGATGGAGCTGAAATGACCGTCCTGCCACATTTGCTTTCCTGCTTTACACTCGGCTGAGTTCCCCCAGTTCACGCTGGGACTGAGCTGCGAGGCTTCACTTCCCTTCCATCCCCTGCTCCGGCTTTCCTGACTGTGCCAGGGCTTCACAGAGATCTCTGTCCCCATCCTGGCCAGGCTGTGGGTTTGCTCTGGTGTCTGTTCAGCACCGGAAAATCACCCACCGAGCGGGGAAGATGCTGTCTCCGATCCAGCTCTGGTGACAAACACCTTCACCCTCCCCACGGACACCAAGTTAAACCCATTTTCTGCAACACAGATTTTTGACAAGGGTCACACTGAGCACTGTTTGTTTTGGGAAACTTTCTTGGTTTTTTCTTTCAGTAATTGCTCCAGGATGTGATGCTCTTTCCCAAACAGAATTGCATTTACCCTGGAGAAAACACGGGCTCGCCCTAATGGCATTTCAGGGTGTTTTCACTCTTGCTGCTCCTGATCTGAGGGTTCAACTGCTCTGTCGGGATTTATGAAAAGACAAGGTGATTTTATGATCAAAAATAACATTTGTGAGTAATTAAATCTCATGCTTCAGGACATAAACCATAACCTGCCAGTGGCCAGGATGGGACTCCCAGAGAACTGGAAATACTCTCTGACAATTAATTTTCACTCTATTCATGGGCTGGGAGGGATCAGAGGGGTGAAACAACCGTAATTAATTTACAGCGATTATGTCCAACAGCTGGCAAGTGGCATAACTCACTGCAGAGAGGGCTGGGAGCTCGGAGAGAGATGAGGAGAAATGTGAGGGCCCTCTTGTGCCAAACAGCCCCACACTGACCCTTCCCTGTGAGCCCAGGTGAAGGTCTGTGCCCTCCTTGCTTGATGTTCCAAGGGATATGGGAGGTCACTGGGAGATGCCTGGACAGGGTCCACTTCTCTGGTGCCCAAATGGGCTTTCCCTGCAACTTAGCGGTGATCTGAGCCTGGAAAACATCTTGGGAACAGCTCTGCCTGTGCTTTTTTGGGATGTCTGTCAGTGTGCAGGGAGGGGTCCCTGATGGGCCCAGCAGCACAGCATTGGACTGTGGAGACACTGGGAATGCTCTGAATGGAAAAATGAGCCTTTTGGAAACGAAATCTTAACAGGTTTCTTCAAGATGCTATTTTCTTCTACTTTTTTTTTTTTTTTTTTTTTTCTAAAAACCACTTTGGTCAGCTCTATATATTTTAGACAACCAGAAGCTGCCTCATACGGTAGAAGTTGCAGTTTTCCCAAGGGCTGCTTGTGCGGCTGCAGCTCGAGAGCCACTCGGGAATGCTCCCCTCATCCACATATTCCCCAGGCATCGCTCTGCTTTTCCTGCTGTCCCTCCAAAGGGATGTTTTTAAGTGGCATGTGTGGGTAGGCAGGTTCTGGCAAGGCACCCAGGGGTTATTTCACAGCTTCACCTCTGCAGGGGAAGGGCAGCTCCGGCAGGGAGGCAGCGGGTGCTGGGGCAGGGAGCATTTTTGGGATGGGATGGGAAGCTCAGGGTGGGCTGGGGGGGTGGTTTGCCCGCTGGTGTGCCCTTCCCTTGCCGCCTCCCTCCCCCAGCCATCTGCAAGGGGCTCTTATTAAGGCAGAGACAGCAAAAGGGGAGAAAACCGTCCTCGCTAACAAGCTGTTTGCTGTTTATGAGCAGGTAAAGGCAGAGCTGGAATGAATTATTAATAGGGTGGAAATGGGGTCCCTCCACAGATCTGCTGCTAATTCTGGCTCAGCCGAATGTCACTCCCTCCATCTCCTCCCCGGCCGTGGTTTGGGGGGATTGATTGCTCCTCTGCTTCCTTCCCCTTCCTCCCGGCTCGGAGGTTGTCCAAGCCCAAGGTCACCCCTTGCAGGGGTGGTAGGACAGGCTCTGCCTGCGTGCGGGATTCGGGAGCAGGTGACTCAGCACAACCGGCCCCACGCGCGGCTCTGGCCGCGACACCGGGACACACAGAGACATTCTGCTTTTTGCCTCTCGCCTTTGGCCTGAAGCAGATCCTCGCTCGCCGAGCAGCGCCGCTCGTTCAAGGCTCTCGGGCTCCCTTGGGCCTGTCTCTCCGCCAGAGAAGAGATTCAAGCCCTACTCATGGCTGCTCTTCCCCTTCCCCCTCCAGCCTGCTCTGAATTCGAGAAGCATCTCGTTCGTATTTCATCCTGGCTCAGGGCTGTGCCCTTCTCTGCACCAGCCCTGGGGAAACATCACCGTGCCAGACAGGGCGGGGTGGTGGCAGGTCAATGGCCTGCCTCCAGCTGGGGAAATTGAGGCAGGGAGGGATTTCAGGAGCAGGTCTGGGTTTGATCAGGAGCATTGAGGGCCCCACCTCTGTGAGGACTGGACTCCCCCAGGCATCTGAAGCTGGGAAAAGTAGTGGCTTGTCCACCCAATGTTGATCTGAGGGTCGAGACAAGCCATGAGGGTCAAGGAAATCTCTGTTCTCACCCCATGCTGTCTCTGAAACTCTCCCATGGTCTGGTAGTACCTCCACGTTAGGGTCTGAACTGGTCTTTGCACCGTAAACGACGCAAGCTTGGCAGGAGGCTGATGTCCAGGCCGGAAGCATCCTCTCCACCAAGGGAGGATCCAGAGGGAGATGCTCCTTGTCACGCACAAGGGCTGATCCAAGTCACCTGTCCACCCTCGCAGCGCAGCCGGCACCGCCCGTGCACCGACACAAATCCCCTCACGCCCACTCTGGCTCAGCCAGCAGCAGAAAATCTGGCCACACGACGAAATTTAACCTCCAGACTGCAATCAGCCCAGTCCACGGGTGACCTCTCCAAGGAGGGCCCCAGGCACGATGTTTTGCAGGGTGGCACCGGGGCAGCGCTCCCATTCCCAAAGCCAGGATGGGCTGGCAGCGGTTCAGCTGCTGGATCCGCCGCCCAGCGCCTCGTCCCGCGGGATGCGCGTGCGGCTCCTCTGGGGGCGGCACAAGGGTTAACGCCGCCCAGAAAATTCCACTCCTAAGCAGATAATCTCATCTGTGCCGGGGATCCACACACACCACCCGCAGCAGCCCGGCTTCCCATGGAATCATTTTTGAGCAGCTCTTTCTTTGTGAACTGCTAATCCCCCCCCCCCCCCGCGGTGAGCTGCTCTAACCCCGTCCCTCCTGGCGCCCTGGGCTCACCTCCACCCCCACCAGCCCCCTCATCAGGGCTGCACCCCTGCAGCCCCCACCTTTTGCAGTGGGGATTGCAGGGTGACCCAGAGCCCGGGATCAGAGGCTGATGAACTAGTCACCCCTCAGCCGTGGGCATGCGTTCAGAAACGCGGGCGTTTAATCCCATTGACTGCTTTTTAGCTCGTCTCCAAACTCGGACTTTCTGTACCCAGGAGCTGCAAGCTTTGGTCTGCCCAGGGCACTTCCCTGAAGCTTGTTTACAAATTAAGCTGCTTGGATCCTGCCCTATCCCTTCTTTGCCAGAATATTAAGCCCTTGCATCTTGCTACAGAGATGTATTTGTGTCCGCAGCCCCAACCAGCAGGAGCACAGCAGCAGCGACCTGTGTGCTGGGCTGCGAGTGCATTATTGATTCAGGACTAAGAAAATGCTTAGGAAGTAGGAAAAGTGTCCTGCTCTCTAAAAGCTTGTGCGCCTTGTAAGCTCAATACATGCAGCCTTTGCAGAGAGGCTCGCTACGCCGCTATTAATAATTTATTCTGCGAGAGAGGCCCTGATAGTTTGAATGGGGGAGGGCAGGACGTGGAGGCTGGGGGTGGGAAAGGCAGGGAGTGGAGGCTCTGCTGTGCTCCTCAGATGGAGGTGTGTTTTTGAAGCCTTTCTGGGGGGAGCACAGTTGGGCAGTGGGTACCCCTGCACCCACCCCGGCCTCTGATCAGCGCTCCTGTGTCTGCTGCATCGAGCGCTCTGCCTTTGCTGTTGTAGCAAAGCATTTGGCTGCTTTATGCTCTGCTTCAGGGGAACAATTCAGCAGGTGCCTGTTGGAGGTTGGGACTGAGCTGTGGTCAGCCCAAAATGTGTCCTGGCTGTCCCTGAGGGCAGGACTGATCCTTTCCTTTGAGAGGGCTACCCAAATGCCCTGAATGGCAGCACCGTGGAGCTGAAGCAGCTGACTCAGCCAGCAGATGGGGAGTTACAAACCCTTTAGCTGGGATTAGAACCAGTTGAATCTGTGCTAGTTGTCCTTTTGGGATATTCCCCCTGAAAGGGGCATGGAAGTGTTGAGGCAGGACTGGTCACAGTGGTGGCAGCAGCATCCATGTGGAGCTCAGCACTGAGGGAGCAGAGACCCATTGCTTGTGCTGGAGTGAGCAGCAAGACAGGTGGTGGTTCTGGGATGTGGGTGTGTGGGCACTGGAACCCCCCGGCCCTGCTCATGGGTGGACCCTGCTGTCCCCTCCAACCACCTTCCCACTGCTCTAACACACTCTGATGTTTGCCTTCCGTGTGAATGGCAGGCTGGAGCCTGCTCAGGGATGGCTGAGAAATGGAGAAATCCACCCTGGAGCCAAAAGGAACAGGTTTCCCTGAGCCTGCCCACGTGGAGCACGGAGCAGATGTGCAGAGGCACCAGTGCCAAAGGCTGGAACAAGCACAGATGAGGGCAGTGGAGCAGGGCAGGAGCAGGGTCAGCACTGCAACATGTCCCCTCTGTGGGTGCTGGTGACCCTGCCTGGAAGATGGGGGGGCTTGTGGGAACCTCATGGGACACGTCTGAGGCTGCAGGGGATGGTTTGTCTGCCTGGGGTGAAGGCTGGAAGTCCAAACTGCTGTTTGCCAGGGCTTTGCAGGCACAACCTTCTCCCCAGAGACATCTCCAGAATGGTCACCCAGCAGTGCTGTGTGATTTGAGGAGGAAAAAGCCTCTTTGGTGTTTTCCAGCACAGAAAATCATATCTGTGCTGTAGAATACAACATAGATTTTGGAATCTATAAATAAGGAAGGATTTCCTTGAACAGCTTTGGCTTCAAAAGTTGCTTATGGAAAACTGTGGTACCTGGGATATAAGGACTGCTGTGAGAGCTGCTCTTCCAGCTCTGGCCACACTCCCAGCAAGTCTTCTGAGTTTGTTCTCTTCTGCTTTTCCCATCTGGTCACTGCTCCCTTTGAAGAGCAAAGCTTTTCTTAAAAGTAGTTTATTCTCATCTCCTTCAAGGTGGGGGTAAACTTCCTGCTCACTGTACCAATTAAATCTACTTGACAGCTTCGGTTTTATCGCTGTGTCTTTTCCATCAGCAAGTGGAAATGATCCTTGCTAGGGGAGTAGCATCCCACTTTACAACAAGATGAATCCCGAACTGGGCATTTAAGGAAATTGTTACAGACTGTGAGGGAAAATCCCGTGTGCTCAGCACTCTCTAATTTAAAGCTGAATTGTGTCCTTTCATTTGTCTGTGAAGCCTTTGCTTTTGTACCACCGAGATCCTGCCGCTCTCCGGAGCAGCCTCGGTGGTGGGAGAGCAGCAATGTGTAATTTGCTGAGCTGCTAATAACGTACAACCCAAGGGTCTGGCCCCAAGGGCGAGGAGCCACTGATCCCGACTTCAAACAGTGTCCTCTGCAGCAACCCTGATGCTGAGAAGTGATTAAGGGCGGGAAGAGAACCAAAGGGCTCCAGCTTTTTCTCCCACGCTCGAAAGCAACGCCACGACGGGTGCAAGGCGTGGATTAGGGAAACCTGCATCCGGGTGGAAATGGCAGCAGTTGCCTTTTCCAGGCTCTCCTCAAAGGAAAGGGGAGCATTTTCCAGGTGTTAATTTAATGTGCTGGAAGGTTCAGAGGGAAGGGGGGCTGTTAGCACTTTGTAGATGTGAAAAGGAAGATGTGTCTTTCCGTCTCCACAACCTGGCCTGAGATGTCTTGGGTCATTTGACAGCAGAGAGTGAGTTTCTTGTGCTGCTGAATTTTGGTGTAAAGGCAAAGTAGTGATCGTCCCCAGTGCCATGTAGGTCCCACAATGAAGGGCAAAGGGGAGCTCCAACTCCCAGCCCGCTGCTATGGCTGAGGATGGGTTTGCAACCAGTATTGGGTAGTGCTGATTTATTCGAGGAGGAGGCAGAACATCCGCTTTTCTTGGAAAGGATTTTCCATTTGACTTGCATACAGGCTCTGCTTAGCCCAAAGGGTGTCCTTGAACCCTGGGGCAGTCAAAAGGCTGAGGATACCTCGTGCTTTGCCCCATGGTTCAGTCTAAAACAACATGCAGGGGCAGCACAGGTGCCTCCAGTGGGCTGGGAAAGGGCTGTGGGTCTCTGCTCAGGGCACCAGAAGATCCATTCTTGTACCATTAGATCATGCTGCATCTTGAAAAATGCATCTGGAAGAGCATTTCTGAAGCAACTCCTTTTTCCTTCTTACTTTAAAAACTTCTGCTTTACTTTTAACCATCCCTAAACCCACAATCCTTTGTCTGCACCTAAACAGGTCTATGAAGATATGGTTGGATAGAGTTGTATGAGGTGGGCTAAGAATGTAGGGAAAAAGGTTTCTATGCCCAAAGGCTTGTCTGCTTTTTCCAATTTATCACCCAGTCTAGCAAGAGAAATAGTTCTTCAGCACAAGCCTTATAACCGCATGTCATTCAGAAAAGTTTAGCTAAGAATTAAACTAAACATCCAATTTGGCTGCATGTGTAATGAATAAATAAAGCCCTTTCCTTTCATGTACCCGTGCCAAAGTCAACAAGCTCTATTAGCTGATGAAACAATGCTGACGCCAAACAAAAATACCCCTGACCCATCAATACGGGCTAAGAGCTCGGCCCTGCATCAAAAGGGTTGTCAGAACAAGAAATACTGTCTCGACACCTCTGGGGGGGAAAACAAAGGCCCCCATTCCTGCAGCAGGCTGGGCTCCCTGTGCTGCTGGTGCAGGGAGCTCCCACTGGTACGTCAAGGAGCAGCAAAACCATTCCATGGGGACCGTCTGCTGTGGACACCCCCCCCTTGCTTTTGATAGAATGATTTGGAAACCTTCTGAGCTGCAAGACTATTTGGAGCTGGGATCAGGGCTTTGGTGTTTTTTTTTGTGTTCACCCCATATGTGAACTCCCCACAAAACCAGAGGACTTTTTTTATCCTGTGTGGAAAACGCTGATGCTTGGAAGTTAAATCCTCCAAGGTCCCTGCTCATCAGCAAAGAAGCGCTTCAGCATCCCAGAGCATCGACACCTGGGAGCACCCTGCCAGCTGGGCCATCCTCCCTCTCCTCCCCAGGAGGGTGGGAAGGTGAAGGAACACTCCATCTCCCCTCTGCCCCTTGCAGACTGTGCAGCTTTGCCATTCCCCAGCCGTGCTTATCCTGCAAACCCCTCTCCTTTGAAACCCACATTCAGCTGCTCCGTGCCGTGCCCTGCATGTGATCTTTGAAGTCTCGCCCCTCCCTCGACATCCTTGGCTAAAAGATCTGTTCCCTATTAGTCTTCAGTCACGCTTTTAGATTCATTCAGGCTTTTATTTACTTATCCATCTGTCTTCCTGCTCCCACCACTCCCCCTGCCCTGCCAGGAGGGAAAGTACAATTCATTTTTCAGGTGACCCTGCCAGGAAGGCATTGACATGAACAGGAACAGGTTTAGAAACTGTGGAAAAAGCAAAACCCTTGACTTTAATAAGCAGCAAAACACTTCCCAAGCAGAAGCAAGCAGCTAGAAGTGGCTAGAATTGCTGTAAAACAGAAGAGACTGTCCTCCAAATAATTCCTGCCATCCCTTGACGCCTCCTTGTGCAGAACTCTCTGTGAGCACTGCTCAGAGTTGTTGCAGCGTAGTGTGTGATCCTGTGGGCTGTGTGATGCCTCCTGGTGCTGCTACAGCCTCGCAGGACACACTCACTGTCTGACAGGGTCCTGACTGTCACCAGGACTCTGCTCCTCTGCCTGCCCACAGCGGTGCCCTGCACAGGGACACGGTCCAGCTCCCCTCCTGTCTGGCTGCTCTGAGCATGGAGGGGTGTTTGTGTGTCTTCAGTTTTGATTTCAGCTGTCTGAGCAGTGCAGGCGTCCCGCTGGGCTGCGCTTAATTCTGAGTAACGCAAGTTTAACTGCACGGACAGTACCCCGCTGTTTTGAAAGACACCTAAGAAAGCAATATCGTCACCGTAAGAACTTCTCTGCTGGAAAGCCAGGCTCCTATGAGAACCCACCTGTTACAGGGAAATAATTAAAACCTGAAGAGGAAGGATAACAGGACACTGAAAGGCACCTGAGTGGGGCTGGCAGCGAGGAGCAGCTTCAGGGTGTGTGTGCGAGCTGCTCACCCTCCCCTCCCAGCCAGGGCCGGGGCTCGGAGGTTGTAACGATCGGTGGGCAGAGACATCGATTTTTGTCCAGCACTTCCTTAGTGCAGGGGGAGCAAAACTCGGCTCACATCCTCTGCGGGCTCGGCTCGCCTCCCCCTGCCTGTCAATAGGTGTCAAGTCACCACCCAGGACCGGCGGTGGAAGGGCCGTTTCTTGCTGATTCCACTTTCTGCTGACCATGAGGGGATGCTCAGCAGTAAGTGGCCACATGTCATTCCCCGTGAAAATTTACCTTGATGGCCTCCCAGCCCACACCACTCCGGTCCTAAGGCTGGATCTCTCCTGCAGCCACCTCCTGCCCTGTGCACTAAGTGCTGGGTGGGCTCTTTGCTCACCTCAGCAGGGCTGCTCTTCCTCTTCATAGCTCTTTAGTCCTCTGGAGAGGACAGCATCGATCTAAGAGGAGGGGACAAAGGGCCACGAATACAGTGGAATTTCATAAACCCATCCCAACAATCTAAAAAATTATATTGCAGTGTATCATTCCTGTTCTTAGCTTGATTCTTCATCGGGGAATTGCTCGGGGACGTGGCTGTGAGTGCTTGCTTCTGCTTTGGAAGACAAAAAGCTGGGCCAGGCTGGGGTGAGGCAGGGACAGGAAGGCAAATCCATGTTTTGCATTTGTGTAGCTCTCATTCACGGCTGTACACGGTGTTTGCAAGTGTTACAGCACATGGCAGGCGTACGCTACACGGAAACACTGCCGGCGCCCAGAATAGAAAGATTTCAGCTCGGTATTGACTGAATCAAGGGATGTGCAGGGCTGATTGCAGTTCAGTTTCCACCTTTTGCTTCCTTGGAGGTCAGTGGAGCTGAAGTCTAGAGCATCCTTAACCAGAAAGGGTTTGCAAAGAGCTGCAGGGAGTGTAGTGCAAAGCAATCTGGTGTTCTCCTTTTAATCCTTCTGCTGCCAGTCAGATAAATGGAAATACAGACTGGCCCATCAATAGTTAACGGTTTTATTTGCAACCTTGGACTTAATCTTTCTTTTCAAACGATCTTTTAAAAGGAAAAGCTGCTACTTATCTGGAATTAGTGGAAATGTCTTCCTTGGTACTAATGAGACCCCTTAGGCTGGAGGGAACTGGGGAACTACTGGCAGCATGTTCTGATGGTCATAAATGTTTGGTGTCCCTTGGTATCAAAGCAGCATTTTTCTCTTGGATTTTCAAGGGGTGCCCTGAGCTGGTTGGGCCCAGGGTAATTCCTCGGTGGCAAACTGAGGCACAGGGTACACAAGCCTGGATAGCATTAGCAAAAGAAAGTGGGACTCTATTAGAAGGAGAGCTCCCCTTCTCCTTATAGGTAATAAAAAAATAACATACTCTTTTAGAATACCTCCGTGTCCAGTGCTCACCACAATGGAAACTCTGCCAGCATGGGCTGGCTTGGTCCCTGTCCCTTAAATGTGCACTTGGACCACTCCTGGGGGACATTTGAGAGGGGGCATTACTGTTTCGCTCTTTGCTTTGACCCCTGAACTCTTTAACAATGTAAAGCCTTGTGAATTATAAATCAAACGCTCCTGCTGAGCTTTGTGGTGCATGGAATGAAATGCAATGATTAATATTTAAGAGAAAATAAGTTAAAGATTTTAACTACAAGGGCAAATGTCTGTCCACAGAGTCTTTTCATGGGGAGGTTAGAACAGAGGGAGAACCACATTTTCAGATATTTCAGTGAAACTTATGGCTGTCAGACCAACTGCCAGAGCTGTCAGTGTGCAGGGGCCACGCTGGCCCTCACCAACCTGCCCTTCACTCTCACTCAAAGATAACTGTGATAAAACCCCAGTGCTGGAGCAGCTCTTTGGGGTGGGACTGGTGAGCACACCCCACATGCTTTAGCAAGCAGAGGGACGTGCTTGGAGCAGCTCGGGTTGAGTGCTCGCTGGGGGCAGAGCTTTTCCAAAAGCCAGACCTTACCCAGGACTTGTTCAGCGCTCCCCAGCCCCTCCTTGCCCTCCCCTCCACCATCCCTGCTGCAGGACTGGCTTCTCCTCGGCACAGCACTGGGATGGGCAGGATGCCTTCCCCCAGCTTGGCAGACCAGGACACTGAGAGCTCAAGGCAGCAGCCACTGTGGCCACCCTGAACAAAAATGCCCTCACAACGGCCACCAGCAGAGCCCGTTATAACCCATCAGATAAGGAGGGGAACACTTACATGGGTGCAGAACCTCTCGGGCGGGTCCCCGCAAGTGATTCCTGCCGGATCCACCCGGACCGTCACGTAATCCTTCATCCGCATGGCCTTGGGCTGGCAAGCGTAAAACTCCCACGAGGGGCCATCGTCCGTGGTCACCCAGGACTTGCAAATGTCATACTGTCCCATGGCCAAGGGGACGCAGTGCAAGAGGAGAGCAACCAGGCGGAGCATGGCAGCTGCGGCCGAGCGCGGGGTCCCTGGGCAAGGGCAGTGCCGGCAGTCCCGAGGAAGGCGGCTACTGGGCTAGGGGTTGCTCTCAGGATCAGCATGGAAACTCCTCATCTAAAAATGATCCACTGGAAGGAGACCCAGGAGGTAACAGGGATGATCCCAACTCTGATGGTCCCGCTGTGTCTGGATGTGGAAAGTTCCTCTCGGCACGGAAGCCAACTTTGCAATTCAGTTGATTGGGAAAGTTTTGGCCAGAGTTGCTGATCAGTGGTCAAAAGTCTTCCTTAACCTCATTTTTCCCCCCTTTTATTGTACGAAAGGTCTTCCAAATCAGCATGAAAATATCTAGAGGTGACTCCAGTCAATCAATAGAAAGATCAAGTTCTGAGTCGCTGATGAAATTTGATAGGAGTAAATTGGAGAGGCCGTAAGATGGTGCTGGATCAGGTTTTCCTCAACCTTCTTGTCTGCTGCAAATGCGTCGCTGTGGAAAGTGCCTTAAACTGTGCCTGCCTTAATTACTGGGGAGTTTGAACATTAACACATAAAACAAACAGAGCATCTGGTCATCAGTACCACTCTGCCAAGAGGGACCCTTTGGAGCTAAAATTCCTTTCTCCCGAAGGACGGCTGCGTCAACACGGACAGGTCAGGTGTCAGGAGCCGTGGTGGTCCCAGCAGGATGCTGGGTGGTCACTGGGCTGACAGGAGCAGTGCTGGTCTCTGCTGCTCCTGCCGTGTCCTGTGGTGGTGGTGAGGCACTCGCAGGCGAGGATTTGTCCAACTCTGCCTTTTGGCAACGGAGCACCAAGTTCCCAAAGCCTTCAGCTGCAATCCATGGGGCTACCTGAGGTCTCCTCTCCCTTTCATGGTCAGGGCAAAGGGACAGCTCATCAGCAGGTGGCACCTGCAAGAAATTGAAAGACAAATTGGGTGGGAGCAAGAGGGGACAGTCAGAGCAACGAGACTTGTAAGGACATGGGTCCCCAAGGAGGCAGAGTCCTCAGCTGGGCTTCCCAAGCCACCAGACAGGTTTTTGTGCCAGAGAGATATACAACTTTAATAAAAACCAATCCATAGTAAGATGCTTATGGCTTTTCTGCTGTCTGGGAGAAAGGAAGGAGCGCTGCCCCATTTGAGGTATCTGCCTTGTAACAGCAGCTGGTCAACAGGAGCTCTAATGGGTCTTCAAATAATATCAAGAAGGAGCTATAGGTCGTTAGAAGATGGAGAATATGCAGACACAGAGCAGGGGTAGACAGACAAAATGATAGTCTTAAAAAAGATAAGCAAATAAGTAAGACAGCTGGGGAGACAGATACATTGTCCAGCATCCCCACATATGATTTATCTGAACAATAACATTTAATAAAAAACAATTTAAAGTCCTAATAACATTTAGGTTCACCTAATACAAAGAGCAATGACCTTCCCAGTATTCATTTCAGGTTAGAGCAACATTTCTGCAATTTTGTTGTCTTTCCAGTAGAGCTATAAAAATTGTAAGTAATTACAAAACAAAATGACAAAGACCTGAAGGGGAAAAAAAACCCAAACATCAAACCCTCTCTCAGCATTAGATTCAGGAGGGAGATCTCATCTGAGAAGGCGGGAGGCACCTATCCAGAACAGAAATTCAGCTCGGGATAATTCCCTTTCTGTTTGTTTCCCCAACTTTTCTTCCACAATTTAGGGATGTCTGCTTCAACAGCACGTTGAGCATTTGCCTCCTCATCAAGCTCAGCTGCTAAAGCTCCGAAACTCCAGGTTAACAGATGCATTGATCCATGTTCGGGGGCTTCACACCGCCGTGCTGCCATCTCCCATTCCCCCCTTTTTGGTTGAGGGATTGCTGATTGAGATGAATGAGTTCAGATAAAGAGAAGCTGTCTCTCATGCTTCATTGCCAGCTCTCAACGAACAGCCTATTATAGCTGCGTTGGACCTGAATAAACTCCCAGAAAAAGAATAGACTGGCTGCTATTTTTACATTATGAGTAAATGTAGTAAAAATAATAAGCCGGTGTGACACAGTGTTTATAAGTCCTACTTACATCAGAGCTGTCTTTTCAGTTATAACAAGTCAGTTCCTAATTATTACATCAAACTGGTCACTGCCAAGTGCCTGATAACAGCGGAGAGTGTGAGACTCTGGCATTGTGCAGAAAACAAGCAGGGTAGTTTTAATGAGGACTCCAGTGCTGTTAAGTTTATGGATCTATTTTCATAGCCTCCACAATTATGTTTTGCACTTGAATGGCTGTCAGGGAAAAACCCAGGTAGAAAGGATCTATAATATCTATTAGTGTCTTGTTATGTTGGCTAAATGTCACAGATTCCCAGGGAAATAAAAATTTGCTGGGGAAAAATGTATTTACTCTCAGTCCATCAGCCAGGCGAGCGGATCTGGGGAGAAGTCTGAGGTGCAACACTTTGCCAGTCCAGTCCCTTTGCAGAAATAGTTGGGAGTGTTGCTCTGAAATGAGCCAACATACTGCAAACGGGGCAGAGAGGCTCCCTGAATTAAAGGTTTCACCCTGCTTGATTTGGTTTGATTCTTAGAAAATAAATCTTCACCTGATATTATTAAGAAACTGCAGTTCATGGGAACAAATAGAATCAATGCTCTTTGTTCTCTTTGAAGAGTACTCAGCACTCACTGGGGACTGATAGCCGGAGTATTAAAAACACAAAATTAGATTGTGTCTTGACTTAGCTGGCTCCGGTTTTTTTCTTATTATTGGATTAACACCCTATTGAAATAAAGGGGCAACGCTGAGCAACAACTGAGCTGCTCTGGAATTAAGAGCAGAAAGTAAACTCAATGGAGGAGTTTTTAATTTTCTCTCAGAAGTGTTGCTTTCCCCACGCACCCTCCGCTCTCCCCCCCGCGCTCAGGGAGCGGGAGTTCTTCTCCTCTTTCCCACGCCGATCATCCCTTCCCCGCGCCCCTAACAGCGAAGTTGGGGAGCCCCCGCGGGGTGCCGGGACCCTGAACCCCGCGATAACGCTGCGCGGCTCCAAGCTCCCGGCAGAAAAACCTGTAAATCCCACTCGCATCCCGCCGCTCTCCCTGATGGATTCGCGGTTCCCGGCAAAACCCGATGCCGCTCCCCCCCGCTCCCGCCCCATCCTCCCCGGTTTCTTTTACACCGAAGGACTTTGGGGGGATGGAAGGGCTGCGAGTGGGAATCGGCGGGGCGGGGGGAGCCCCCCCCGGGCTTCCCGAACTCCGAAGTGGGAAAATAAAGCCCATCCCGCGGCGGGGAGATGGGGACGTTGCGGGGAGGGTGACACAGAGCGGGACACCCCAGGAAAGCCTGGGAACAACTTGGGAGGTGCGGGGGACACGCGGGGTTCGGGGATGGGGCAGATGCCGGCGCTGCCTTCCCCCCCCCCCCTCCGCCTCCCTTTTTCCCCTTTTCCTCCCATCCCCGGTGCTCGGCGCTGCGGGTCCTTACCGGGAGGGAGCTCTGCGGTGCGGGGCTCCCGGCGGAGCAACTTCGGGGCCGGGGGGAACCCCAAACACACCCCCCAGCCCAGCCCAGCTAAGCCCAGCCCAGCGCGGCGGGCAGGCGCTGCGCCGCCGGCCCCCAAGGGCAGATGGCCGGGGGAGCTTTGTGCAATCCCGGCTCCCCTCGCAAGTTAATGCCGAGGCTGAAATCCCTTTTGCTCTCACTTTCAATCACAATCGGAGCTTTTATCTCCGTGCCTGATCCCGGCTGCGTAACTTCCTCTGTGCAGCTTTAGCACACACCATCCCACCGGCGGCAATGGGCTTCTTAAAGGTGCAGGAGGAAATGCAGGGCGGGGGGGAGGAGGAGGAGGGAGGGAAAACCACCCGAGGAAGAGGAGGATGCGAGCGGGAGCCTTCGGCTCCGGCGGCCCCGCGGCTCCCGGTGCAGCATCCGCGCCGTCCTGCTGCCCCCGGTTGGATAACGGCAGCCGGGAATGCCGCTCCTCGGGGCTTCTCTGTTATTTTTTTCCTTTAAGAGCTTTAAAAAAAATAAAATAAAAAATTAAAATCATGAGATCATGTTTGCTCCAGGGGGAGGAAAAAAAAAAAAATCTCCAGTCACGAGGGTTTCCCCACACGTGTAAGTCCTCGCTTGGTGTGCCCTGAATATTTTGGGGAGGCTTCTGCTAGCGAAGATGCTGTAAATGAGGCTGCGTGCGTGTGTGTTGGGGGAAGAGGGGGTGGTTGGAATTAATAGGATAAACAAAGCAGGAACTCGGGGATGGGGAAATCAGATGGCTGGGAAATGCTTGATAATGGTGGGAATGTGCTTTGGGATTTAACCAAACCGGGTTTTTCTTTGGTAGGGTGGGGGAATTCATATGCAGGGCTGTAAAGTCTGACAGCACCTTCCAGCATGGGGCCGGAGAAGCAATAGAGGTTGCTTAGGTCAGCTCTGTTGAGTCCATACTGCGGGGCAGAGGAGGCTCCAGCTGTGGACAAGGTGGATAAAGCTGTGGCAGGTAAAGGTCCAAGTTTTCCCTGCACGGGGCAGCTGCTGGAGACAGGATGCCAAAGCAGCGACAGGTTTTTGTCTTGCCCACAGATAAATGACAGTTCATTTACGGGGAGGAAAACCAAAGAATCCCCACTGCCTCCTATGTACACGACCTCCAAAAAAAAATAACTGCTCCCTCCTAACCAAGAATTCGATAGTTCCTAAGCCAGAAAATGCATTGTCCAGCTTGTATGTGGTTTGAACCTCATTGACTCAGTGTTTTGTTACATGATTTCCTTTGGCCCACTGCTCTGAGGTCTCTATGTGGCTTCTCCCATCTAAGAGTCCCTGGAAAACGCACAATCCATCCTGTGACAAGACAAGGGGTGATTTAGAGCTCTTCTGGGAAACGTTTCCCATATTCTGGAGCATAAGTGAGATTTATGAAATGCTGGCATTGTGTCTTGACTGTGGCCCAGCCTAAGTGCGACGCTGATGCACAGGGTGGTCTTTGCCTGCAAGGATGTCTTTGATTCTGGCTCAATTTCCACTCCTCTGCTGAGGACACAGTCAGATACTTTCCACATGCTAACTTCTTCTGTAAACACTTACTTTACAGCAGCAGTATAACTTAAGTGAGAAGCACTGGCTGGGAATCCAGGGCTGGCTAATATTCCTGGAGTTCACTTTGTGCCTTTAGGTCTGCTCGCTAGTAATGACTCCCTTGGAAATTCCCCACGTCTCACTTATTACTTCTTTATTAGTTATTATGGTACCGTAACAGGATAAAAAGGAGTTGGTATTTCATTTTCATTCCCTCTAATAGCCACGGCAAAGACCAAGTGGTGTGCTGATTATTGACATCAGAGTTAAGTGATATGCACGCATCATTAGGTTTCAATTGGAAAGAATAACAGCACAGTGTGAGTCGTCACACTTCTAAACTCCGTGGCATTTAAGGAAAAACCAAAGTCGTTTTTCTCAGCCCTGCAAGCTCAAAAGATCAGAAGCTGGCAATAATACTTGTATAGGCACAGGTAAAAGGCGCTAGCTCCAGGCAAAGCACCAGAATTAACTAATGAGCGTGACACCCTGGGGAGGCTGGCGGCAGCTGTGGGGCTTGTCCAAGGTTACACAGCGATTCAGGAGATCCGGGAGCAGGCTTGGAGGATGGGAAATCACCCGGCTCCTGGCTTAAACAGACAGGTCTGGCTCCGAGGGTCCTGGTGGTGGGAAGGAAAGAGATCGTCTGTGGCAGGCACAGGCACGGGAGCCCAAAGGAAGCAGCTGCTGGCGGTGCTGCTGCCACAGGCAGGAGGGAAAGGGGGAGAGTTGCAGCAAATGTTTAATTCTGGACCATTTTGCATTCTTTTAACTGGGCACATTTTGCAAATATTTAAGGCTGGGTGTAGTTCTCTTCTGGATGAAATTTCCACGAGCAGCAGAAGGGATGTGATTTTCCTCGAGGGGACAGCTCTGCCCCCTCCCTCGTGCCGAGCACTCCCTCCTCACACGGGGAGAGCGCGCGGTTGAAAATCAATGGGTCTGCACCGAGATTTAATTACTCCAGCGTAGGCAGGGGGTGGAGAATAAGGCCCTTAATATTTAATACAGCCTCTGCTCCCAGAGGGATCCCCAGGGCTCAAGGGCCAAATGTAAACCCATTATAAGCAGGTGTAATTCTATTGACATATGCGGGCTCGCACCTGTTTATACCGGGGCTGTATTTGGCTCCCTAAATCTAAATGGCAAGTGGGGCTTTTGACATGCGTGGAAGAAAGAGGGAAGTGTTTTCCCGACTTGGGGTGATAGGGGATATACTGAGACAACAGAAGGAAAACGTGGCACCTCGCAGTCCCTGTTCACGGTGGCGACGCGCTCGCTGACGCCTGAGCTGAGTTGAGCCCGTGGAGGGTGATCCAAGATTACTGCCAGAATAATAACCAGGCTTATAAAGGACCTTTCACTTGGGGATACATGTTGCTGTATCACCTATAATAGCAATACATTCTTTTTATTGTCCTTATCTAGCAATGTGCGGCCAAGAATGTCAAAGTGCCTCCTGCCAGTGAGTAAGCATTTTATTGGGTGGAAACGCAGCTTGGAATTGTGCTCCGAGCCCAGGAGCAGAAGAGAGACCCCCTTGTGAGGGAGGGCCTGGGGTGATATTTGACAATCACATCTCAGTCCAACCCCTTGTTCCAGCAGTGACTCTCTCCAGCCCGCCAGGACCTCCGGGGAGAAGTTTGCCGGGAGAAGGGAGGAAATTACTTCTAGGTGGTTTTGTTTGGGATGTTGGGGATGATGGAGGCAAAGGCTGCTTGAACCTTGTGCTTCTCAGGGGGGATTTGTCTCATCTCCCCACCCTTGTACTGCCCTTTTGTTCTTAGCAAGGTGAACGTTAAAACATCTCCCAGCTTGACCAGGATGGGAAGGTTTGTGCTTCCCAGTTCCTTGTGCTCGGTGCGAAGACAAAATCACGGGGTTTTAAAAAAGGCAGAGAGGCAAAATATTTTGTAGTTAGGAGAAATGCTGGAAAACCCACACAAAGCCTTGAGAAGCTGAGCCACAGCCAGCTCTGGCACGCACAGGCCGGGAGGGTGGGTGGGGGACATTTATTTTCTTGCCCTCTCTGCGCACTCTGCTCTGGCCTCGGGGCCAGACTCGCAGGCGCTGCCCCTGCCCTGCACACACAGACCTGGTGAGCAGGAGAGGGAAGAGCCGAGTGCTTCAGTCCCTGTGGAGTACTCCACATTTTTCTTCCTTTGTGAAAGCTACTGGGGAAATGGCAGAGAGCATCTGCTCTGGGAGGGGAGGCTTCCCCAGCTCCCTCCTCCCGCACAAGACCTCGGATGCATTTTCTGCAGCTCAGCCGCTTTCGCAGGGCCCCGAGTGAATGTTGCCCTCCCTGATTAGATAACCAAAGGAGCAGTGACTGTACTCTCCAGAGAGAAGATGCTGTCTCTTCCCTGCCAGAAGGACAGCTGGAGGGAGGGTGGGATTTTCAGCATGCAAGCACTTAGCCAGATCAAGGAAATGGGATGCAAAGCATTTTAGGCTAAGAAAGGTTGTTGTGCAGGGAAACATGAGGCTGCTGTTCTGTTCGGGAGATAACGCCTCTCAAAACGCTCCTGCGTGCCAAACTGCAAGCCTTGACTACAGCAGGTCATTGCCTCTTTAAGGAAAACAAGCATGACAAGTCAGAAAAAAAACCCCCATCACTGTCTCTGCTGAGAAACTTTGATCATTTAAATATTATTGATGCACATTAACCCCAGCAGAGATGGGCTGGGTGATGGGAAGTGCTTCACCTTGACACAGGGAAAATATGTCGCTTTCTGTTGCCTTGTCTTTTGTTTCATATATCAAATCGGAGCTTAGCCAAGTGAATCAGCTCAAGGAAGCATTTAGGATGTATTTGATTTTTGGGGAAGGTAGAGCTTTCCTCCTCTTTACCAGCTGTGGGGGTGTAAGCACGGATAAAAACAGGAGGACTGCTTAAAGGAGGGATCTATAATTAACAACCCCTCAGAAGGGGAACTTTCCTTGTAACTTACTATTAAAATGGAAGTGTTTGGAGAATATACGGTTTTGGCTCTGGGGATCTCCCCTGTATATTTGACAGAGCCCTGTGAATTCCTGTAATCCCTGCCTTGGAATGTGTCTGTGCTTTCAAAACAGCTCCTGTCACCCCTGGATGGATTCCCATGGGAAGCCCCAGTGTCACCCCCCAGCCCTGATGAGAGAGGGCATGGATGGGAGGGGAGCTCCCTTCCCAGGGCAGGGCTGTGTCTCCCCAGCCCTGTGCTGGGAGTAGACGCCTTCCACAGATGCTTTTTAACCTGAGGAAGGAAGGTGTCACTTCTAATGGAGCTGACAGCAGCAGGGAGGGTTTTTGGGGTAGTGGTTGAAGAACACACTTGTAATGAGTGAAGTAATTGAATAAATGCTGACAATTTGATGTGGAAAATGCATTATCAGCTCGCTGTGGAAGGTTGACTTGTTCTCTTTTCTGTCTTCCCTTAGCACTGGGATAAACATTTATCCTCTTCTGAGCAGGTGATGTGTTCAGCAGCACAGAACCTGGAGACCTGTGCACATGCTCCCCTCCCAGGCACACATGTGCCCACCACCAAATAATTGACCCAGTTATGCTACCATGCTATTAGTAAATACATTTATAATAAATCTCAACACTTAACTTTTTCTCGAGTCACGTGCTGGTTGAACACTCCCTTCAGTTATTCACTGGCTCCAGCCCATACACAGTCCCTGTGCCTGTTCTAGGGAGAAAGGTGCCAGTCCCTGGGTAGCGACAAATGAGGCCACACCAAGTAGTACCAAGAACTGATCACGCAGGAATAACTTACATTTTAAGTGGCTTTTCAGATCCCAAACACAGCTAATAAATTGTGGATGTAGACAGTGGAGCTGACATATTCCAGTGCAGTGCCTTTCCCTATCCAACCATCATCTCAGCTTTATGCAGATGGAAACTGAGTGGCTTTCTTGTCATCAAGCCCCCAGTTTTAGTGTGACAATGGGAACAGTATCATCTGTGTCATGTATGTTGGAAGCAATGAATAGAGAGCTGAGCTCACAAGTCTATTTGCATATTGAAGATATGGAAAAAACCTCTCTTCTTGCTTACTCTGCTGCCTACTCAAATATGTGAATCAAGGAGGAGAACATGGGCCCTCTTTGTATTTCAGATCTTAGTGCCCTTGAATAAAATGACTGCTCAATCCAGCCTTCTGGGATGAGTGTGAGACTCAGAACCAACTACAGTGACAGGAGCTCTCTGTGTCTGCAGGCTGGTGGACGAGAGGCGGCTCCTGGATTAAAAATGCTCATCGAGGTGGATACTTTGACTTTATGTCGTCAGGGCACCTTCTCCACTCCACATCCGAATCAGCACTTGCATATCTAGGGCAGGGAGGCTTGACCTGCCAACTGTTAAATAAATCACAGCATTCTCCCCCCCCAAACCATTAGCATGGAACAGCAGACATCCACGGCAGAGACAAGCTAAGGACACGGCACTGCACAAGAACAATGAGCCATAGGAGCCACTTCCTTTTGGATGGAGCTGAGAGAGTTGTTTATCATGGAAAAAGTGAAATAGCAGCACACAGCAGTTCATCCCTATCCAGTAGAGGCACTGGGCTATGACTCCATAGCCAAGGCTGAGCTCAAGTTTGGACTTGGCTCTCCCGAGCCAGCTCTGGATTACCTTCTTTTTCTCTTGAACAACTCGTTTTCCTCCAGGTTACAGCTTACTTAAGCAGTAGCAGTGAGATCCAGATCAGGCTTTAAGGGGTTGGCATTTGCATGTTTTTTCTCTTGTGCTGCTGGTTTTAATTTCATATGCAGTGGAGAACTAATATCCTGTCTGTCACTTGAGAGGAAGATATGTGCGTGCGTGTATACGCACAGTCACTGCTGACTGTTGGGCTTTTTCACTCAAACTTCGTTTTTTTGGGAAAATTTTCTAAATTAAAGTGAAAATCGGCCGCAGAAGCGACGGATGTGAAATGCCAGTAAGGCCAAAGCATGAGGTGTTTTCTCTTGTTTTCGTAACTCGTGGTCTTTGTGTGTAAGAGTGTATTGCATGGCAACTGCATTCACACTTCCCTTTAATAAAAGATCCAAGCAGATGGACCCACTATTAACGTGTATCCCCCAGATTTGCATATTTCATATTCATGCCAAGATGGCACTGAGCACACACGGGATGAACAAGGCTGATATAAACGCAATTGCACCAGATTAATGCAGTGATCAAAGAGTATTGTCCCAGCGTCCCCGTTAGGAACCCACTTTAATATTAGTTATTAATATTGTTAAACTCCTACCGGAGTCAAATTAAGGTCTTCCAAATACAGTCGGACAGGGCTCTTAGGTACTACAAGTTGATGAATATGTTATGATTCCTGAGAGAGAGGGCTAAGAAACATCATTTGCATCTGAGCTGCGAGGAATCCAGTGCTGGAAATGTGCAGACCTCGAGCTTTGGTCCAGCAGTGCTGTGTAATTAGGACTCGCTTGAAATTCAGATCTTATCCGAGATCTGTATCTGGGTTTCTCAGAATTCAAGTGCAATCGCATCTAGTCAGAAGACAAGCCTATCTGT
This sequence comes from Empidonax traillii, assembly GCF_003031625.1. NCBI lineage: Eukaryota > Metazoa > Chordata > Aves > Passeriformes > Tyrannidae > Empidonax > Empidonax traillii. The sequence continues at coordinate 369,966 of NW_020955227.1, forward strand.
AATATCTCATCAAATATTAGGCATTACAAAGTGGTATTCTGGAGCCCAAAATATATTTGATCGCATTGTTCCAGTCCATTAATCAAACACTGCGCTGTACATACTAATAGGATCAAACATTAGGAAATATTTATGAATGAGCATTGTTGTGACTGCAAAAATTAAACACAGCAGGTTTTAAATACACAGGATCTCGAAAAGGAAAACTTGATTATCTCCTACATATCTGGTGCCAAATTCAGAGTGAATTTTAAGTGAATCTTAGGTAGCTTGTGCCTGAGTAATTTACACCTCCTTCCAGCTCCCTTCAGCATGCAAATTATACCCTCTGCCACCCCTGTTGAACTGACCCACTGCACTGAGGATACCATTGCAATGATGTAGCACCAGGTAGAGCAGTTTTGGAGAGGGGCTGTGTGCCCGTGACGTGCTGGTACTCGGGGGGTACAAAACTCAGAGCCACATGTGATATCCCTGGACCACATCCTGCCTCTGCAGCTCTCAGGGAAAATAAAACCCTGCTTACCCACGGGAGCACTAATGTGATGGTGTTTGCACCACTTGTGTGGGCTGGGTGGAATCTGGACATGGTGAAGTCCTTGGATGCTGGGAGTTTTGTCCCTTACTTCAGCAGGGACAGAATTTTGCTCACCGGATCCAGAGGCATGGCATGGGCACGAGGGCTGCAGTAGCCCCACAGGCCATGGGTTTGTCAAGAATAAATCATATCAAACCAATCTAATTTTCCCGTGACGGGGCAGCAGGTCTCGGAGAGGAGAGGTGTGACACATCCTGACTGCAGCCAGGCTTCTGCCACTCACTCGTGGTGTTCCCAGGAGCAAGGGGGGGGAATATGGTCGAGCAGAAACGCTGTGAGGTACCAAACCAGCTGGGCAAACACACTGAAAAGCTGTTGGCTGTTTGCTGTCGAAGTGGAAGGATGGCTCGAGCCTGGCCCTGCAGGGGTCTGTGCAGGGTCTGGTATTACTCAATATTTTCATTAGTGGCTTGGGTAATGGAATATGGAATAGACTTATTGCATCTGCTGGCAGTGTCAAGCTGAGAGGGGCTGTAAGTGCTCTCAGAGAACAGGAGTAAGATTCAAAAATCTTAACAAACTGAAGAAACAGGCTGGAAAGAAGAGATTGTTGTTCTAAAAGGACGAGAGCAAAGCTGAATGTGTGAGAACTGTTGAAATGTGCCTCTGGAAATGGCTGCATAGGCAGCATTTCGAAGGGAAAGGGATAATATCGTGGGCAAGATAATAATCCTGAGCCAACTGTGGTGCTTTGGTGTGAGCGAAGCAAAGCTGACACCTCTGTGTGGAAAGAGGGTGGGGTGTGGTACACTGCTCCTATCTCTACTGAGTGTTGGGGAGGAGCAGTTTAGGTCATCAGACTGCCAGAGAAATAAAGAAAATGAAAAGAACAGTTGGAGTTCTAGGAAATAAAGCTTCCAAGAAGGAAAGAGGGAAAGAACTGTGGTCCATTACCTAAGGCTGATGAAAATACAGCAATAACCTCCCCGAATGTAAAAGATGCTACAAAAGTAATGAACTCTTGCTCACAGACAGAAGCAGTGGGATTAAACTGCAGCAAATGCAATTTGGGTTAGAATGTGGGGAAAATGTTCCATCTATAAGAATAACTGACACCCAGAATAGACCATCTGGGGAGCTTGTGGAATCTCCTTGAAAACCTCTAGGGATGAACAGGTTAGAGCAACTCCTGCCTGTCAAGACTGATTTAGGCGGGGTTGATCCTACCCCGGGGGAAGGAGATGGACTAGGTGACCTCTTAAGATGCCTTTTCCTCTTATTCCCTGTGGCTTTGTGTTTGTTCTGTGTGGGGAGGATCCTGTGAGAGCAGAGAGCTTTGATTGTGCATGCAGGGTAAACATTTCACATTTAAATTGGAAAGTCTCGTTTACTTGTCAGTCCGTTGTTGTTTCAGTTTAAATTTTACTAATTTAAGTTGAACACTGAATTATAAATCACAGTGATGGGCTTATGATGAATGTCTGGGGAGACAGGTACTGAAAACTATTAATCCATCGACCGCATTGATTGGAGCATTTAATTTGGAGTGGCATGTTCCTGTTTTTAAATATGTTTTAAAATACTCTTTTAGAAACAGCTTTGTTTCATTGCAGTGCAGGAACTCTCCTCCTCTCTGGTAGGTGTGTATCCTTAAGCAGGCCCATGGAAAAAATTGATGTTGGCATATGCAAAAAAGATGCAGGATGAAACCTTTTGCCACCACAGTGAAAGGAAACCATCAGGGTTTTTAAATGAAGTCAGGCAGTGGTCTGGCTGGCAATTAATGAACACATTACTGTTAAGTGATAGCTTTAAGAAAAAAAAAAAAAGTTGCTGAGTTCTCATAATGGTTCTTGCTCCCTTTTCCTCCAAGCCCCACCATTTCCTGGGAGAGGAGCCCCTCTGGCATTGGGATGGAGCAGCTCAGGGCCTGGCAGTGAATAAGGATCCCGGACTGAGAGTGTGAGGGAGGGGGATCTACGACTGCAGAATGTAATTCCACAAATTAATTTGTTCAGGACCCAGGGGTTAGCACTAATTTTGCACTAAATACCAGGAGAGCTTTAATGACCGTAGATAGCAAACACTTCAATTTTTGCTTCGTCCCATTCTGGAGCCAAAACTGCCAGGTTTACAGTGCCCTCTAGTATCGCACTGGAGCATTAGCTTTCCCTGCCACCTCCGGAGCTGCCACATCGCAGAGCATCGCTCAGTACCGCAGATTTTTCCTTCAAAGCTTTGACAGCGGAACAGCAGCGCTGGGAGAGAGGAGCGGGGCTGGCCGGGGCTGTGCTCAGCGCTGCTGCAGGCAGGCAAGGTCCTGCCTTTTAGCCTTTTTTAGGCTAGAAAAGCACGTGAAGATAAAAATGCCTGCTCTGCTTAGGGGGTTGCAGTGAGCAGGCTGCTTGGAAGAACGATGCTTGGAAGAAGGTGTCCCTCCCCATGGAATGAGTTGATCTTTAAGGTCCCTCCAAAGCCAAGCCACTCTGTGGTTCCTTTTTCAATAGTTTGTGGCAATTTGGCAAAGTGATATTAAGAATAATTTGCTTTAAAATGGCACTTTGCAGCTGTTGCTGCATAACCACTAACTAGCAAAATGCTCAGTGGTGAAGGAGAGGGAAGGACAAAGGAGAAAAACCCGAGTCATATGAAACCCATCAGTCATTACTCAGGACCACATTCCAGCCAGCTGAGGTCACCTAACACAAGGACTTCTCAGAGCTGTGACCTTCAGCCTCACAAAGATTTCTCTGTGGAGCAGATGCAGGAAAATTCCTTGGTGGAGTAGGATGTGGCACCCAAGCCTTTGGGAGCTGCCTGGGTAGGACTGAGCTGATGTTTTGTGCAGCGTTCCTGCTGCTCTGAGCGGTGCTGTGGGAAAGGCACAGGGAGCTTAAACTCCTGCTTGCCTCCAAACGTGCCTTGCCCAGGAATTCTTCCTCAGAAAATCTTGTTCTCAGGGGTTGAACTTACAGTGATTTGTAAAAATGCTGTCTAGATCACTGTTATTCTAAGGAATCAGACCAGTTCCTGGCAGTGAATGAGCTGGTCTAGATGATGCCCATGGAGCGTTTTCCTTACAGGGAGAACTACTCAACAAGTGAACTCCAGCAGGCACAGTCAAGCTGGTGGGACGTGGAAACTACTGAGTTTACATTAGCTAAGCAAATTTAGGAAATGAATTGTTAATATTCAGGTTTTTCACAGCCTTTTCTATGAGATTGTGATGGACAAAAAATGGCATAAAGATGAATCTCCTCTAGTATCCAGCATGACAGTGCCTGCACTTTCCTTGGAAATACACAGCCATATCACAAAATTTCTTGTCATCTTAGGCATTGACTTTTAGTTTCTTCAATTCTTGGTTTATAAGCTACTGAAGACACTTGAGCCACCTTTTCCTGATGGCACTGCAGAGACCAAAATCTGGTTAATAGCAACCATTGCTACTTTTCGAGAAGATAAATAACTTTTCCTGCTTTTAAACTATGTGTGAGGTTATCACACATATTAAAAATATCTTATGCAATAGTAACCAGTGTATCTAAGGTACAGGGAGAAGGTAGAAAAGTGTTAGTAAAATAAAATAATAATAAAAGTAGGAGGCATAAAAGATAAAGAGGAATCATAAGGTGAAACCATTGATATATGTCTAAGAGCTGAACTGAATCTTATTTTTCTTACTTTAAGATGGTTTCCTCTCTTTCTTTTGCATTGTAGGGCTGTATGGTACATGCAAATGGATTTATTTTCCTTGGTGTCATTCCTAACAGCAGGACAAATAATAAAAGATGTACAGGGAAAACCTGCATCCCAAACAGGCATTGCCCCTTCAACACCCCACCTTGACTCGTAGCACACTGACAATTTCTGAAGCACAGAATGTTTAGCCAGATCCTTCTGCATCCAAACATTTTCATGCCCTCTCACATGCTGTGCATTCAATGTAAACGCTGAACTTTCATTATTGCCAGCGTGATTTCCTCACTTGGAGCCACAAGAGTCTGAAATAAGAGGTCTGGAGCCCTTCTGCTTTAAATTCTACCTCCTGCAACTCGTGTGGTAGAAATGAAGAGCCATCTCATTGTATATGCAATATGTAAGTAGTTTGACAAGGATGTCTCTCCACAGCTGAAGTGTCAGCTCTGGATAGATGGATCTGGGGTCTTGAAAGGCACGTTACCCGTCTCTGCATCATTGTTCGTAAAAACTTTACTAAGTATCTCAAATTCCTTGCACAGCAGTACAAGCAACTGCCTCAGCTTCTCAAGGGCACTATACCTTTGATAATGAATATATTTAAACAAAAGGGGGAAGAAAAACCACCTTTGCTGAATATAATAGAAATGCAGCTTTCTACTTTCATATTTCATGGGATGTGAAGGTTCATCATTTATTGAAAATAAGATGTGGACCATCAGTAACATCCTGTCTGGATTTCATTTTCAGAGTGAAAAGCCTTTCTGGTAAAATACAAGAGAATGCTTTTTTCAGGCAAGCCCCTTGTATTCCAGCTGTGCTGCAGTATTCTCCAGACTGTTTCCCCCCCTTTTGTTGTGCTCTCTGCTATAGCTTGTTTTGCCAGAGAAACTTCCTTTGCAAATCCGTTTTCTCCTTCATATTTAAAAATTATACCGTTCATGTGGGCCAATTTCCATAAGCCTTCAGGGACTTCAGATTTACTGTTATTCCTCACTGGCCAAGAGACAAATTAATTTGATTAGAGCTCAACTCTCAAGAGAGAATTTTGAGGGAAGCAGAGTCCAATTAAGGAATACCTGAGGTCAGCTAATGAGCGAGCACCCCCTCGACAGTGTGTTCTCCCTCTTCCATGAGCTGAACTCGCTGTACATGAGCAACATCTCCAGCTCCAGATGCCACAGGACATCTCCACTGTGGCAAGAGGACCAAGGCTTGTGCTGCTGGAGAGCTCATGACCTGCAGTGACAGGCACAGGGGTGTCACTGAGCTGATGTGGAGGAAGGAACTGAACGTCAAACTCCAGGCAGAGGCTAAAAATGACACCTGCCCCCCATTCCGTGGCAACCAGCAGATGCCAAACAATGCTGGGGGCTTTGAACAAGGAATAGAGATGGCAAATAGCATTTTCTAGCAATAGAAACCCCAGAATAACTCCCATCAGCTTCTGAGGCAGCTCTCCTGCCTGCAGTACGTCCCTGACATCCAGGCTAAACTGTGCAATGGATGCATTCCCAGAGGACAAGGATGAGACCATCAAATCAATTGGGCTGCACCCGCCATCACCTTGCAACATGATATTTGCTGCTCTCACAGCTACCAGGAGCGCTGGGTCAGTGGCTGGAGGACAGAGCTCAGTGGAAACCTTCTGTGCTGCAGAACGTTGTTTGGGTGGTTCAGAAGCTCGGCTTCCTCAGGATCAATACTGGATTAATGCAGGGGGATGAGATCGGAGGCACCACGCTCGGGGAGATGCCGGCTGTAAGATGAGATATGGAACTGGAGTGCACTTGTAATACCTTCTTGTAATATTTTAACAATTCAGCAACAGCTTTGTAAGGCAGGTTATTAGCAGGACAGCGCCAAGCAATTCCAGCCTGAGTAGCCGAGTCCTCTCGCTATGAACGTTGCCCCTGCATTTTTATTTCTGTATAATATTCCTGACTTGAGTTCTTGCATGGTGTTGCTATGCATTATTAAACACCCACTATTCTCCACTCCAGAAATGGCTGCATTTAGATTTAGGTGAAATTTTGGTGGAGAGGTTAATCTGCAAAAATGCTACCTAAGTGCAAACTAATAATTACTGCTCCTGTACTTCTAAGCTCAGAACCCCTGGCTGCAGGGATGAAGTTGGTGCATTGGCTCACTAAGTCACTGAATCCTCATTCTCTCCCTGTGGAAGAGAAACTTACTCCCTCTCTCTTTTTCTTCTCATTTTTTTTATCTTTTTCCCCAGAAGAGTGCAGTGACCAGATTGTTCATCCTCTTTCTCACTGTGAGTGGTCTCCTAAATCCTGAAAGATGGCTTGGGGGGTTTGTTCAGAAGGTTGGCATCTCTTCCCAGGGCTGGTCCCCTACTGTATTCACATTTATGAATGCATGGAAAGGCCCCTGAAGAATAATATAGAACATGATGATGCAACAAGCCAGGAGGAAAAAAATAATAAAAAAAAAAGGCCTGTTAAGAGGACAAAGCTAATCAATACTAATAGCAAAGATGAAGATTTTAAAAGCCTCTCAATGAAGTCAGGCACAATGTTAGCAGTCAGTCAATGAAAAATGAAGTGTGCTGGGGGGGAGGCCTGGGGCAGGTCAGAGAGAGAGCAACCCCTGTTTTGGGAGGGACTCAGATGGGTTGGTTCCCCTGGATGGCACAGCATGTCCTGGCTGCACCTGGGTGAAGTGGCAGGAACAGCAGTGCCTGAAGTGGTGAAATGCCCACGGGAGGGATCAGTTTGATTAGTTCCTCCTGCCTCTGCTTTTCCTGAACTTTTCCAGGTACAGTTTAGGATCTGAGCAGTAGGATTACCCACTGTGTGTCAATGCCTCTGTGCTCAGCCTTCCTCTTCCACTCCCAGATCTGCTCACTTCTGGAGACAAAGGTACTGTGGTTTCACCCCCTACTTGGGAATAACTAATTCTCCCAGGAAACGGTCAGATTAAAGTGGTTCCTTCTCCCTGCTCATCTCCACAAGGACAGTTATGAATTCAGTATTTCTCAGTCATGGAAAAGACACTTCAGATGGTCTTCTGTTATTTTGACTTTTTTTTTTCGCTTTGGCTTCCAAAATTCCAAGATAACTTTCCTAGCCCCTTCTTGCTCTAGATCAAGCTCTCATTCCCTTTCATGTCATTGGAAGTTCATCTGGTGTTCCCAAAACACAAACACTGCAGACTTTCCTTCATCAGAGCCATGCCAGTCCTTCACTCATGCCTGCCATGGTGCCCCATCTGTCCTGCCTCTCCCACCCTGTCCTCACCTCCAGTTTAGATTGTACAGATTTTTTTTCTGTGTAGCCTCTCTGAAATGCAGCCTCTCATATCCGTCCACATAAATGAAATTCAGGTCTAGCATCAATCCTGTGGTTTCTGCTGCTGCGTGCTGATAACATCATCCTTCCTCTCAGCCACGTCTGGCAGAAGCCATGTCTCCCCATGCTCTTTCAGAAGCTGCTGGTAAAGGTGTTTTCCTACCTGTCTTGGCACCTTTTATTTGACTTCTCGGTATATCCCCACGGGGGAATCCTCCATGAGTATTTGAGAAACCACCCAGTGCTCTTTCAGATGCCTCCTACTCACTCATTTTCTATCCTGCTCCTGCCCACCATGCCTGGAATCCTCCCTGCTGTGCATTGCACTCCCTCTCTCTCTCACACTCCAGCTTGGGGCAATCCCCCCACCCACCACCACCCCCTGCCTCTCACCCCACCCCAACCCTGCTAGAAAAATGCTGGCTCTGTGACCCAGAACATCTCCTTCCCTCAACCCCTGCAGTCCAGGCATGCTGGTAGGCAGAAGGAAGAGCAGTGTCTTCCTGCTGCAATGAACATCCAAACACAGGCACCAGGTCAGCCAGTCCAGCCACTCCCAGAGGTCTTGTAAGTAAGTCATGGAATCACAGAGTCACAGAATGGTTTGGGTGGGAAGGGACCTTAAAGCCCATCTCATTCCAACCCCCTTGGAATGAGGCAGGGACACCTTCCACCAGCCCAGGTTGCTCCAAGCCCCGTCCAACCTGGCCTTGGACACTTCCAGGCATGGAGCAGCCACAGCTTCTCTGGGCAATCTGTGCCAGGGCCTCCCCACCCTCACAGAAAAGAATTTCTTCTTAATAGCTAATCCAAACTTACCCTCCTCCAGTTTAAAGCCATTCCCCCTTGTCCTACCCCTACATGCCCTTGTCAAAAAATCCTTAGAGGACCGAGCATCCCTTTGCCCTGTGCGTCAGCACTGGTGCCTGGCTGTGAGCTGCCTGTGAAGAAGAGGAAGGTTGCTCAGCTGCTGTAGTTCTGCCAGTCCTTGGCCCCTCTACTGAAACTGCTAGAAAAGCAGAAAATCACTTCAGCCAGAAGCGAAGGCAGCAGCAGTGCTGTGGAGCTGCGCTGGGATCGTTAGGGTGGTTAATATTCAGCAGGCATATTGCTAAAAAGGCAGTGCATGCAAAGGAAAAAAAGCAACAAACCCCAATGCTGCACAGAGGTCCTTCTGGCGGAGATATCAGCAGTGACAATGTTGTTTGTACAACAGACAACTTGTGTCCCCTAAGACCAGACCCTCTGCCACGCCACATCTCCCTGAGGTCATCATGGAGCCATTGTAAAACCAGTCCTGAATAACACGGGCCATCTGAAGCCCATGAAACAGAGATTAAATGCTTTTTAGTGCTTTACTCGTCCTAAGATGACTGCTCTACTTCAGCACAAAATATTCTGGTCAAGCTGATATTTTGGTCAGGTGTCCAATATAAATGGCACTAATTAGTACCCACATCTCCACAGAGGGATACATATTTTGCAAGAAATCTTATTTAATTCATTGACAAAAGAGCTCAGAACTCAAGGAACACTTTTAGAAGACCCTCAACTGGAGAGAAAGGATGTGTCATCATATATGCAGGGTAGCTGTAAGAGAAAATTTTCAGTGTGTGTAGAGACTCTGTAGTCCAAAATGCGTTATCAGGCAGAAAACCCAACTCCCTGTAAAGGGCCACCTCTTGCTGTAATGCAGGTCTTTTCCATAATAGAGTCAGCTCTGATATAGGACTATTGCTGCACTGCAAGATGCAATAAATATTAATGTGTCAAACTGTATGCCACCTCTATTTCAGGATGGAGGCAAAAGCCAGCCTTTCGGAGGATGAGTCGCAGCCCTGCCAGGGAGCTGGTGCATTCCCAGGGCTTTTGGTAAGGAATTTTTCTCTCTGCAGTGATTGGATGCTGCATTTCTCTAAAGAATCACCAAGCCCCCCATTTTACTCTGTAAGAAAGGCATGAAATCTGGCTGTGCTTGGGGCTGTGCCTTGGGGGAGTGATATTTGCACTTCCTGCTGCGTTCATTGGAAATCTGCCCTCGTGCCAGTCCAACATCTTGGTGTGCAACCCCTCAAGGTCATTCCCTACCAGGTGACAGGTCTGATGTTAAAAACCCAACATCTACCGCCTTGCAAAGAGATTCTGATATGTACATTGTATTTTCTTCTTACAGTGCAATTACTTTACAAAGAAAATGAAGTATGTGTATAGTTATGTGGCTGTATCTTACAAACTAATCCTTTCCTTTTCTTGCCTGCATCATGACACTGTTTTAAGTATCTTACCTAAGCAGGTGTCTATGGGTAGTATTACCAGACCAAACATTTGAATGTATACTTGTCTTTAAACATGATATTATTCTAAACATAGGATATAAATGTAAATAAACATTATACTAAATATTAATGTTTACCATCCCGTGCAACAATGGTGTTTAAATATTTACTAGCCCCACTTACCTGTGCTGTTGTGGGCATAGCTGGGTAACTACTTATGCTACAGAGTGATTTTGTGGTTGATTAAAATGCAGTTGTGTGTATATCTGCAACGTTTGGCAGGCCTGGTTAAACAGCCACTTACAGAAACAAGCAGCGAATGTTACTCCTTTTAAAAAAATGGAGCTTCTTGTTATAAATTCTGCAGCATCCCCTACGTGAAGCTCTTACCAGTGCCACGCTCGGCACCTGAGGAGCAGCAGGTTGGTTTTGAAGTGCTGGGATGCCACACACAGTATTAGTCTGCAAAAAAAACCCCCAAACAAACACCAGGAAGGAGGAGCAGCCTCCATTTGTAATGAGCCCTGAGCAGAAGCTTCAGGGAACCATTTTCCTTTCACAGGACTGTGTGTTTCTGTCCTGTTAGGTCAGGAGGCAGGAGAGAATTGGAAGAGTCTCCTGACATTTTCTTCAGCAGAAAATGGAACGACGTGGCAAGTGGGATGATGATCCCACACTCCCATATCACGGACTGAGGAGGGAAGGGGATTATATACTCCTCCACTGCAGGAGGATTCAGGCAGCATTTAGTGTTTATTCCATCCTTATTAAACTTTCTGCTCTACAGGCAAGCACTGTTGCTGCTGTTCACTCGATACATTCCAGCAGAAGCAATTTGCCTGCAATTAATCAGCAATGCAACTCAGTTCCTGGGCAATGTCAGGTCGAAGGGAGCACAGTTCTCTCTTTGAGCAAGTTTCATATCCTCATGATGCAGGAGAACTGTGTCTGCCAACAGGAGATGACAAGCCTTTGAAAAGTCACTGCCTAAGAATGACTTTTTGAAAAGTCACTGCCTAAGAATCCCCACAGAAATCACCGCTTTTATTCAAATTTAATGTAATTAAACTTAAAAACCTGGTTTGTGGAACTTATTGAGAATTAAGTTATCCACAGAAGTACAACAGGAGTGAGGAAGAAGCGCATGGTAGCCTGTGCTTTTATGGTAGGCTCTAAGCAAATAATCTGAAAGGGAATGGGTTGATGTAGTTACAATGTCATTAATTTGAAAGAAATTACCTCTTCTGGGTCAAATTATAACCTGATGGCAGGTTGTTATACTGGAAAACATCTGGTCAACCACTCCACAACCATATAGTATCAACCAGCAGGGCTGAGGAAGGTGAACTTTATGAGGAAGAAGAAACTGCAATGAACATGAAAAAAAAAAAAAACCTCAAAAGAAAACCATTAAGTGCTTTTTCATCCAAACTAAGTTCATTGTGAAGGGTGGTTGGGAAAAGGGGTAATATGAGACCTTCTTATAGAAAAAAGTATTGATTGTTAGGAATCAATAGCATTAAAAAGCTGTGTCTTAAGCACCAAGCTTTGAAGGACTCCACAAGCTTTTCCGTTCCCTGTCTATTCTCCTGCCAGAACTTTGATAGATTTAGCCTGCAAACCAGCAAATGCAGGCATCTGATGGTGGCCAATATATATTAAAAAAATTAAGGTGTCAAGCATGAATTTTATTACATCTGCAATCAGATGTACTTCCTTCAGTCAGCTCATCTGCAATTAAGTCCAGCTGTTCTCAGTGGAAAGGACTCTTCCAAGGAAATTGCTGTAAAATTTAATGGGAATATTTTCCTCGGTGCTTTGTTGTAAATATTGTTTTCCTAATAGGCTTGTAAAGGGCTTTGCTTTCTCATTCAATGGGCGAGAGAAGATCTGCGATTTTTTAGGCATTAGAAAATGAATAGATCAGTGATAGAGCTCATAAAACTTACACAAAGATCCTCATTGTATAGCAACAGAAAGAGCTTTAATAACCTGAAGAAGAGGAGGGTTTTGAAGATTTTTTTTTTTTTTTTGGTCTGCATAGTTTTTTGTTTACATATGAAGGGCTATTTTTTAACTGACACATCAGACAGTTCGATCAATGTGCTTTATTGGGTTTCTTCTGCCTAAAATTGGGTCTGACAGCCAGAGAGGGGCACCAGATTGCAGACTTCAGAGGATGATCCTTCATTTCAGTATCGCAGTGCAACATCCCACAAGGGCCAAAATATTACAGCACGAACCCACGGCACTGCAGTGCTTTCATTTACTGTCCCAGAGTCCTCTTCAGCCTTTAAGCAAATGACAAACATTAGAAACTTTTTTATCTCCTTGTTGCTGCGTCCAAAGAGCATTCCTTTCCTTCTTACCACTTAGGCAAAGCTTAGATGTGTTTTTCCTCTCTTCCAGCAATCCTCTCAGTGACATTTTCAATCTGTGTGCTTCTGTCACTCCGGGAGAACAGTGCCTAAAATAAAACAGTGAGATTTGTAATTATTGGCATTATTTTAAGATGTAATGCTTCAGCATTAAATATAACAATATGAAACTATTTTTGAGGGGGAATGTTGAGACATGAATGATAGCAAATAGTGTTACTGTGGATTTATTTTCACCCAACCACAATCAGACTCCTTCTCTAATGGTGAAATATGACCTGGCTCTTGCAGAGAGAGTAATTTGCTAATTTGTTTAATGTTGTTCCCTGTGCAGGAAAGCCTTGCAAAAGAAAGAATTCAGAATGGATCAAAAGTGCAGGTTATTTTTGGGGACAAAATTGAGCCACTTGTTATTTCTTAAGACAGTGATCATATTCCTTTTCCTGGCAGCTGTGAATACTGAGGAGAAAACAACTCACCCTGGTCAAAAGCTTCATTATCACTCCCATATTGGTTTGCAGTGAAGGAGGTGAAATTATCTTTGAACAAAACCCTTCTGCTGAGGCAGAAGTCCTTCTACTAGTACAGTTTATTTGACAGTAGGAGAAATATTCTTTTGCTAGCACACTCAGAAAGCTACCTTGGCAAATCCTCATGGTTTAGAATCCCATCTCCCATGTCCACAAATAGCAAGAGTCAGCTGGCACACTTTGGAACAGTTCTCCAAAATAGTGTAGCAGGGAAAGTTATAGAGGAAATATCTGCTGAACATGTATGTTCCTGTGTGCAGGAACAGATTGATAAAGCTGTTCAGAGATGATTAATCACAAGAGTTGGATCAGGAAATGATGAGGGAGTCTGAGGTAACTGCAGAGGAGTGCAAGATTAGGTCTCTGTGGGAGAAGGCTGCCTCCATGGAAGTGATTAGAAAATGAACATCAGAAGCATGTGATTAACAGGAAAGGTCTAGAACATCATCAAGTTCATACTTCAGGTGAACCGGTATATATGTGTTTTATAGTTATAGTTTGCTTGGGTTTGGTTAAGTCATTGCCTATAGAATAAAGGATGTGATTTTTGTCTTGACGTAGTTCCTGCAATTACAACGTTGGGTGCTTTCTGCTGTTGTATGAATTAATCTGCTGGGTCTCCCCAGCCACAAGGAATAGAACAGGTCTCCTTATCCAGGCAGTGGCCAGTGCTTGCCTTTCCCTTATCAAATCCATATGGATAATATTTTAAAAATAGACCCAAAACACAGTGGGGACTGTGGATAAATAGCATCACTTGCATGAGAAAGCTACACATAGCACTGAGGCACCTTGGTCTATTCATGCACTCAGGTTCTTTGTATGCCTCTTTTCCAGCTGATATTTTAAACCTACACCTGATATATAGGAACTTTACAGGTGTCTGGGCCGCATCTCAGCCAGTACCTGGTAAGAGAAACAGCAGAGCAGGTGCTGTGAGGAGGAGGAGATCTGGTCTTGCCTGCTCCCAACATTAAGTGCATTTATGGTTTGTGAGCGGTGATCCATCAGGGAGGTGCGTGACAGCTTCTGCAGAAAGCTTTCTCGGTCTCTGAAGGATTCCTGCAAATATTATTGAGCCATCAAATTCACAGCCCCTGTATCAGCATTTACCGATGGATTTGGCTTAAGTGAAGAAGAGCATATGTAGAAGTCTGGCTCTGTTTAAAATAGTAGATGTGTTTGAGGCAAGAGTCTGGGATCCAGTATTGTATTGCTCGAGAATAAGCAGGTTCTACCTTGCATCTAAATGTTTTGCTGGGTTTTTTTCCCCCCTTCAGCTTCACTTCTGAAGGTGACCAGAATTAATCCCTGCATCTTAAGCAGAAAAATTTATCATGGAAATTTAGAGGCTGGAATGCTGCAAACCCTCAGGATAATACTTTCCATTCATTCTCTGTGGGCTTCAAAAAGCAGAAAGAATCTTTCCATGATGTGATGGGAATCCTCAGGAGAGCACAGGGGAGCATTTTTTCCACAGGAGGTCATGGGAGGTTTCCTTGAGGAACCTGACTGGCAGTTCCTACTTTTCACAAAACATCTGTCCCTTCGGTATCCGAAGTTTTCCTTTGCATCCAATGCCTCAAACCCAGCTCTGGGACACCTTGTAGATTGAGCTAGGGAGGGAAATGGCAATTATGTGCTGTTCCCTTTGTCCATCAGGAAGAGCCTTGTGTGTCTATAAACAAGTCATCTTCTAGCAGCTTGTCTCACCACTTAGAGGGAACTAATTAAACAGCTTTAGAGTGGAAACAAAATTGCTTGGCACCTCTCTTGTCCACTCCTTCTGCATTTCTTGCTGCAGCTCAGAAGCGACACAAGCCAGGTCCCTGCACACAGCTCAGCCCCACAAACGATCAATATAGAGAAGATAAATCTGCTGGAATTGACTACGGGCTGTTCTGTCACTAAGTGACGATGAAAAATGATCACTACTTGAATACACTGCATTTTTATCTATAAATCTTTCAATAGAAGCAGTGTCAATAACAGAGCACTAAATAATCTCTAGATAGAAGGAAAATCTTTCTCTTCTCCCCCTTTTTGTTAGGAGGGAAGATGGATGCCACTTTTTTGGAGACCTTAAATACTGAAGTATGGAATTAGAACTGCAAAT